>NC_073691.1:25865145-25887645 GCF_029784155.1 Uranotaenia lowii | reverse complement strand
ATGGTTTCATATCTATTGCTCCTTCCAATATTTGGGTAATATAAATCTATTTTGCGATAGTTTGAGATTCCTCTCTTCTTGAGATTGAAAGATGTTAGGGGAGTTCCCATACATTTTTAAGCTTAACTTGAAGACTTTTTGAACAAATGAGCCAAATTTGGCTCGGGAGCTATAATTCTGCGACAGATGTTTTTATGACTTTTTAAGACCCTCTTCACTTCCAACGACTGACAGAAAAGGAGAAGGGAACTTCCTTATCATTTGGAGGATATTTCTGTACGAAAAATGTTCTTTCCGTGGGAAAGCGGGAAGGGAAAGAGCCACCATTTAAAGTTTTTTGCATTCTTTAAGAATTTATCAAGCAAAAGGAATCATATTTTGAATGGTCAGTCAATTCTGTCGAAAGAAGCACGGGAAAGAGGAGAGGAGCTTTTATACATAGTTCATTGCATGAATTGAGCATTTATTATACAAATGGTGCCAAATGTGGCAAGATTCAATTGTTAGAAGTTGAAGATTCCTTTTAACTTTTGGGGAGAGGAAGAAAGGGAATTTTAAACATTAAAATCTGATATTTTGACGTCACTAAAAAATTTTAAAATGATCTCAAATTTCAGATTTAAACAATGATTGAAACTGTGATTTCAGATCAGGATTTTTAAAAGAAAACAAATTTAAAATTATTAGCTTTTCGAGTGTTTAGCAAAGCACATCGGGTCAGCTATTATTGAAAAATATCCAATCTTTAATGATATTTAGCTTTCGAAAGCTTCTGCAAATATTAATTTGGAATTTAATAATCTGAAAACTTTATTAAATTATCAGCATTATTGTAAAATTGACAAAATAAGTAGACTTGATTCCAGTAGTTGTGACTCACATTGAAATTGGTAAACAAAATTTGGTTGCAAATGTAGCGAGTAGTTTTTTTTAAAGAAATCTCTATAATGTTTAAGCCTCCTTCTGATGTCTTTAGATGAAAAATGTGAAAATATTTTTCACATAAAAAAATGTTACTTCGAATGCTTTTTGTTGGTTTTGTTATTTTTTTATTCTTTTTATAAGAGTCCTGATAAAATTCAACTGTTGAAATTCTTCAGTTTTTTTCTTGTTACGAACTCACGCTGAGTTTTTATTAGAACCACACAACCTACATAAAAACTCATCGTAAAAGGAACTTTTCCACCCTCTACTGCATGGACTTTAAATCTGTTGAGATAAAAAAAAAGTCGCCAACGAAAACAACTACATTGACTTCTAACTAAGCAATTCATGCCAAAAAAAAACAAATTATTTTTTCAATAATTTTTATTGTTTAAAACGTGTAAAAAGTGATTTTTTGAATTTATTTATGGATTTAAACCGCTGGTTAAATTTTTGATGCTTTAATATTATTGGAATTATTTTAACTACAGTGCTGAACTATGCCCGAACAGATGAAAAAAAACTTTGAGAACATATTTTAGCTAGTATGTAGTTCAGGGTAAGCAAATCTTCAATTTCGAAAACAATTCTTTTTGTTTGAAAGGCAGGTTATTTTTTATGTATGAATTATATCGTCATAAGTTTTCTTTTATTTTCTGACACGTCTTACTTAAAAAAAAACTTTTAAAATGTTTTAATTTTGCTCCGATTAGAGATATTTTGAGTTTATTATAATTTATTTTCATTTATGTGAATCTTTTATCTTCACTTGATTTGAACTTGATAAAACCGCAAATATTCATGAAATCAATCATCTTCACTTTATGAATAGCAAAAATTGGAATAAATAAGCACTCTTTAAGATCCTCCTGGACTTCTTAACCGATTAACCATATAAGCTTTAGTCGAATAAGCTTCCCACTGAGACTTTTCTGAAATTTTCAAGATCCTACCCAAAAAATGGTTTCAATGCCCTGCTGTATTTGTTCGATTTCCATAAAACCACTTGACAGAACGTCACAAAAATTTGCATACGTAAACATTACACTGATAGCTTCACTGAAGATTTCATCAATTTGCAGAAGTTATTAACAAAACAATTCAAATATTTGAACGGAATAACAGTTTTTTTTTATTCAAATGGAGGTTTAAAACATTCATTATTTATTTTAGTAGTAAATTTTTAAATTTTCTTTGGCTTATCTCAAATCCTTTTTAAGACAAAATGAACATTGAATATTTTCAAATTTGAAATCTAAAAAGTTTCAATAAAAATTCAGAATATCTCAGAAATTATTGGAAAATAAGCATTTGTTAATTGACTTTTTTACTGGTCTTGTTAGGTTTTTTGGTCAACAATGGTTTGTTTTATAATTTTAAGATCCTAACTTTCTATGGAAGAGAGGCTCCCGTACAAAGTCAATATAAAATATTACACAAATTTTTGGTGATTTTCATATAAATTGTTCAGAAGGATTTTCAAATTAATTTGATAAATTGTACAAAATGATTGCTCTTGCTTTTGAAATAGGGGTTTTTTTTATTTCATTCTTATTATCCTGATAAAATTCTCACTGTTTATATTATTCATTTTAAGAATTTCTTATCTCTCAAGTGCATGGACTATTAGTCCGTTAAAATAAAAAAAATGTCAATGGAAATTACTTTATTGACCTTTAACATAGCAATTGATGCCAAGCCAATTTTTTTTCAACAGTTTAAAATAGTGTAAGAACAGAGATATTTTTCCAAATTCATCTAAGATTTTAAAATGGATTATTTAGTTTTTGATGATTTAAAATTGTTGGAATTCTTTTGCAAGAACTTATCACACCCGCATCCAGGCTGGAAGAATCCGGAAGATACTATCTTAAAGCCTAGCAAAATCCATGCATTTGATTTAAAAAAAAATCATCCTGAAATTCGGGAAAATTAAGTCAAAACCCAGCAAATCAAAACTGTTCATCATTAATTCGATAAAAAAATATTGAATTTGTTTGATTTTCGACGCTTAAATCATAAATTCTAGTTACTCCATTTGAGTTTTTTGTTTGATTTTACAAATAAAGTGAATAAATCTGGCCATTTTTGAACGAAATCTGAGCAACCAGGCTGGACCGAACTATCCCCAAATAATGTTTTTAATATTCGGGCAAGTCGGGATGAAACCGGACAATCTGGCAATCTTTTTTGCCTTTCTAACAGAAAGGTTTGGTTATCGGTCGATTTGAGAGATCATTAATTATGGGTCTTAGACATACCTTTATAGGTACCTATCGACTCAGCTCGACGAGTTCTGTTGATGTCCGTGGATTTGTATGTGCCATTTTAAAAATGTCTAGAACGTTTTTGCGAAACTGGGCTGCACAATTAAAATGATTTTAGTCTCAAAAGAATGCATTTTTTTTTCTACACAACCCTTTCAAAAACGGGAAAAAAACAAAATAGTTGAAACCGTTTTCTTTACCAAATACATACATATCATACTTATTATGGCATATAAAAAAGTTGCTAGTGGCGCCTCGAAGCAGCAGCACCAGCAATCATTTATAAATTGGAGATAATCAAAATAAAAAAATAATATTTATTAACTCGAGACTTGAACCAAAACCCTTCAGATTCAAAGTTTCAAGCGCTATCCAATAAACCATCGGCACGCTTGATAAAGAGCGGCTCAAACTCAAATAGGTAAAAGGCATTACTAAGACGCACCGTGGTCTGGGCAGTTTCTCAGTCTGCTGGGGCAAATACGGCAACAGTGTTTATATCTTACACTTCTTGCTTTTCAATGCAGCAAATGGCGGATGGGCGTTTCCTTCAGAGTCCGCCATGCCTATAGACATTATAATTTCATTTATGAAATTATAGTGTCTAAAGCCATGCCGGGTGTCAACAAAATGCAGAGCCGTACAGGAAACTGCGTTGGGGGGGAATTTATATGAAGATCTTATGACCCTCGTTTTTTTTTACCCGTGTTGAAGAATGAATTTATGTTTTTTTTTTCATTTCTACATACTCATACATAATTTAGATTCAATTTCAGATGCAGAATTCAGATTCAGTTTTCAAATTCAGGATACAGGTTTAGGAATCAGAATTCAGGATTCAAAATTCAGAATTCAAAATTCAGATTCAGAACTCATATTCAGATTCAGAATTTAGATTCAGAATTCAGATTCAGAATTCAGATTAAGAATTCAGATTCAGAATTCAGATTCAGAATTCAGATTCAGAATTCAGATTCAGAATTCAGATTCAGAATTCAGATTCAGAATTCAGATTCAGAATTCAGATTCAGAATTCAGAATTCAGATTCAGAATTCAGATTCAGAATTCAGATTCAGAATTCAGATTCAGAATTCAGATTCAGAATTCAGATTCAGAATTCAGATTCAGAATTCAGATTCAGAATTCAGATTCAGAATTCAGATTCAGAATTCAAATTCAGAATTCAGATTCAGAATTCAGATTCAGAATTCAGATTCAGATTTCAGATTCAGAATTCAGAATCAGAATTCAGATTCAGAATTCAGATTCAGAATTTTTGTAAATTTATTTTCGGCATATCGGTGAAAAATTTAGATTCATGGAGAAAGAATATCAGAATTAAAAATTGATGAAGCTGGATGTTGCGAGGTAAAGTATGGTGTACGTTAATAAATTTTCCTTGCAAAAATGTTCTTTCGCTCTTTTCATCATCCGTAAAATTTCTCCTCACTTTATCAATTTTCAATTCTGGAATTGTTTCTCCAAGAATACCAATTTTCACAGTTTTTGATAAATTTGCGATGACTTAAAAATCATTACGCATGAAAACACGATTTTGTTTTGTGAAAACTTTTATTCACAATTTTTCTGAAATTAAGTTTGCTGCATACTTTTAGGGGTAAAACCATACTATTAAAAGTTGTAAAATCCGAAATCATAAAAAAAAATTTTGGATGAAAGAAATTTCAATGTTGAAAACCGCGTGATGCAAAACAATCAAAATGAGATTTACAAGATTAAGAATTCAGATTCAGAATTCAGATTCAGAATTCAGATTCAGAATTCAGATTCAGAATTCAGATTCAGAATTCAGATTCAGAATTCAGATTCAGAATTCAGATTCAGAATTCAGAATTCAGATTCAGAATTCAGATTCAGAATTCAGATTCAGAATTCAGAATTCAGATTCAGAATTCAGATTCAGAATTCAGATTCAGAATTCAGATTCAGAATTCAGATTCAGAATTCAGATTCAGAATTCAGATTCAGAATTCAGATTCAGAATTCAGATTCAGAATTCAGATTCAGAATTCAGATTCAGAATTCAGATTCAGAATTCAGATTCAGAATTCAGATTCAGAATTCAGATTCAGAATTCAGATTCAGAATTCAAATTCAGAATTCAGATTCAGAATTCAGATTCAGAATTCAGATCCAGAATTCAGATTCAGAATTCAGATTCAGAATTCAGATTCAGAATTCAGATTCAGAATTCAGATTCAGAATTCAGATTCAGAATTCAGATTCAGAATTCAGATTCAGAATTCAGATTCAGAATTCAGATTCAGAATTCAGATTCAGAAATCAGATTCAGAATTCAGATTCAGAATTCAGATTCAGAATTCAGATTCAGAATTCAGATTCAGAATTCAGATTCAGAATTCAGATTCAGAATTCAGATTCAGAATTCAGATTCAGAATTCAGATTCAGAATTCAGATTCAGAATTCAGATTCAGAATTCAGATTCAGAATTCAGATTCAGAATTCAGATTCAGAATTCAGATTCAGAATTTAGATTCAGAATTCAGATTCAGAATTCAGATTCAGAATTCAGATTCAGAATTCAGATTCAGAATTCAGATTCAGAGTTCAGATTCAGAATTCAGATTCAGAATTCAGATTCAGAATTCAGATTCAGAATTCAGATTCAGAATTCAGATTCAGAATTCAGATTCAGAACTCAGATTCAGAATTCAGATTCAGAATTCAGATTCAGAATTCAGATTCAGAATACAGATTTAGAATTCAAGTTCAGAGTTCAAATTCAGAATTCAGATTGAGAATTCAGATTTAGAATTCTGATTAAGAATTTGGATTAAAGATCAACCTGGAATTTGAAATTGGAACTTATATTCAAATATTAGACTAAGTGTTGTAACTCAAAATTCAAACTTTAGAATCAGAATAAGATTTCAGATTTAGTTTCCAGAATGAGATTAATCATTTAATAGTCATATTACTTTCCCCTCCTTTTGTGGGAATTTTTCCTCTATGCATGGTTGAGCTCTAAAAAAGGTATCATGCTAGGGCACGCGTCACGGCTATCCATCAATATTGTAGTTGGTTTTACTTATTCAGTAAAAAAAAGCATAAAAAAACAGTAAGATTCGAACCGTGACCAGCAACGTGATAGTTCTGGTTGCTACCACGGCACCATTTCAGCGTGTTATAAATCTTGGAAATTCTACTGTTTAAATACCATTCTTTCCATACATAAAATGAGCTCCTTACATACCAGTTCGCTTTTCCCCAAAAAAACGTATCAGGCATCATTTTTTTATATTGAGATTGGAATTTTTCGTGTTTGAATATCTGAAATCATACTTATATGATTCAGAGGGAAGGAATCTATCATGTATATTCTATATTATTTTATATATTTCCAAATATAATTTAAACTCTGTTAGAAAGGCTCCAATCCACTGTTAAGTGTATTAAATCGGGTTTTTAAGTACAGTACTGAATTATGCCCGAAAGATGAGAAAATTTCGAGGGCATATATTGGCTCGTACACAGTTGAGAGTTAAAAAAGTTTTAAAAAGGCAAATTTTCAATCTCGTGTGCATTTTTTTTTATTTTCAGGCAGGTTTTTGTTTATGTATGAAGATTTATGTGATTATTTTTTTTTTTTTATATTTTTTGACATGTCTTGCTAAAAAAATATTTTAAATAGCATTAATTTTGACTTCGTTAATTTCAAATTTATGAAAACGTGTCAGATTTCAACAGCTGACTCACTGAAAACGAGTTTTGACGATTTTTTGTGCTCATCATTTTTATTCACATTGAAAGATGTTTACAAAAAAAATTAAAAAAAAATTAATAAACGCAATCATACATATTTCAATAAAAATGAACAAAACAGCAGATGGCTCAAATTTCAAGCAAAAAAGAATATATAACAACCCTTTCAAATTTTGATTGTTAAAAAATAACTTATTTTAAACCTTTCCACCTAATAAAACCCTGTCATAATATTTGACTAAACATAAAAAGTAAAAAGGAAAATTTGATTGAGACATCAAAAATTCAATCAAATTTCGTCGAAATTCAAGAAAAAATTCTGAAAATTATACAACGACGTTAAGAACCTTCTACTTTTGATTAAAGTTAAAAAAATAGGCCCACACTTTCGTCAATCGAAAACTTTTAAAATTTCGTTAGTATTTAAAATATTAATAATGTTTGGGAAACATATTACCATTTATTTTAGATCTCCCAAGTTTTTTAGATGTTGTAAAACTTATTTGACATGAAAAAAAAAAATCATCTGTCTTCGATTCTTTAAAGCGGATCGAAATTCAACTTTGTTAACACAACAAAGACAACAAAGAAATTCAAGCCCGAGAACACCAAAGTTTGGCATTCTCAATCTCAGAGACCACCGGATCAAATTCTGCAAATATAGTATCTTTGAGTTATCGAAAGTGTTGCATGCAATTTTGTAGAATGTAGTTTCTTTATTAATGTATCACATTCGAGTTATGCTTCTTAGTGAAGTGTACAAGTGTCAAACAAAAAAACGAAATATCTCGTAATTATTCCGCTATCTTTTAAGATAACAACTGAAACATTTTAAATGAATTACAGTTTTTTTTCCATTCAAATGAAAGTTTTGTACTCTCACCATACATTTTAAAAGTTTTTTTTAAATTTCGTTGGCATTTGTCCAATCTTTTTTAAGATTTAATGAAGATTGAATTTACAATATTAGAACTCTCAAAATTTTAAACAAAAATTCAAAGTATTTGAGAAATTAATGGAAAATTAAAATTAATTTCCAAATCCTATTCAATGTGAAACTTTCTCGTAATATTCATTCCATTTATACAGTTTTGTTTTTAAGATTTTGTAATTGATCTTGTCATATTTTCAGGATTGACAGAAATTTAAAAATAATAAAAATTGAGTATTTAATTTTTTTTTAAACAATTGAAATAAACATTATATTTAATTACAGTTTTTTTCCTTTTTTATTTTCTGTGAAAAGAAAAGTTAATATCTTCTTTTAATTCAAATAATTTCAAAGTGTTTTGAAAAAAAACTTATTTCAATTTTTTAAATTTAATTGTCTGTTTTTATTAAACATAAAGTATTCATACAAACCTAAATTTAGTAGCTGAAAAAATCGTCTTGTCATGTTATCTTAAATCAAGTTTTTTTAACAATAATTGAAACTGCCCAATAGATACTTTTTGAAACAAAAAACACTTTTACAGTAATTGTTCGAAATCTCTTTTTTAAATTGAAGCTATTTTTAATAACAACATAATTTAGAAACGGGTGACCAGAATGACTTGAATTGTGTTACTTGAAGGTTTTTTGGGCCAAGGATGCTTCTTAAAAATAAGATTAAGACCCTCACGTTCTATAGAAGATGGACTTCCATACAAAATCAACATTAAGTATTACACAATTTGAACGCTTTTAGGTGCTTTTTATAAAAATGGTTCAGAAGCTTTATCATGATTAGTTAATTTATAGTGCAGGAGTCATTTTGCATTTCCATATAAATTCCATACCATTGTGATGAATGACATTTTTTTTTACTTTTGCATCGAAAGGGAAGGAGGTTGTCCCTTAAAAGTTCTTAAAATTTAAAATGAAGACGTTTTCTCTGTTACTCTAACGACTCAAAAAAAAAAACGTTAAATTTAATAACAATTTAAAAAAAAATCCTCCGACTCTAGGGAGAAAATACTTCAACACAAAATGAATTAAAAATATGATACAACTCGATAAATTTTCAGTTGATTGTCATACAAATCGATCAACAAGATCGATGAGAAACAAGAAGTTGATTCATTATACCAAAGGGTCTCTTGCTTTGAAAGCAATTTTCATAGGAAATATCGACAGAACTCATACAATATTGTCCATATGTTTTTCATGAAATAGAAATTTGCTGTAAAATCACAGTTTATTTCAAAGTGCTTTTTCAATTTCAAAGTCTTTTTATGAATTTACACACATAAAATTAGGAATTACTCATGATTTACTAAGAAATACAAACAAAATATTTAAAACCAAATTGTGAAAAC
Organism: Uranotaenia lowii; assembly: GCF_029784155.1. NCBI lineage: Eukaryota > Metazoa > Arthropoda > Insecta > Diptera > Culicidae > Uranotaenia > Uranotaenia lowii. The sequence continues at coordinate 25,878,411 of NC_073691.1, read as the reverse complement.
ATAGGCCCAGAATTCCATTCCTGATGTTAAAAGCAAGAGCTTGTTTATAAATTTCGAGATTATTTTTACTCAAACTTTGCAGATTACTGAATTCATGCTATACCAATTTCTAGTACAGACCCGTTCGTTTTCGGCAACATCCGATTTTGGCACATTGCTTAAATCGAACGGTTTTTAGAAACAACATTACCTTTTAGTTTCCAATATAACAGGACCAATTTAATTTAGAAAAACACCATAAAAACGTTTTTATGTTCTGAAATTGTGATAAAATGCAACAATAAAAACAAAAGTTTAAAAAAAAGTACTCAAAAATGACAAAAAGATGATAAATTCAAAAAGTTTAAAAACAAATTCAAACAAAATACTGAAAATAACAAAAAAGAACAGCTAAAAAATGATGAAGAATGACAAAAACAGCAAATATGACAAATGGAAACAAATATTATAACAATAACAATATATAACAAAATAAGAAAAGTGCCAAAAGCATCAAAAACATGATGAAAAACATAAGAAACGATTACAAATGGTCAGAAATTGGCTAATTTGATTTGATTTGATATTTGTTTATTTGAAAGGGTGCCGTGCGCTATTCCGACTAAGCACTCTTCGGAATTCGACTAAATATAACGTTTTTGATAATAATAATTCCAGTTATTTTGTAAAATAACTGAAAAAGTATTAAGAAAAAAACGTTCGTTTTTGGCAACATTTGATTTTAGCAGCACAAAATGTACGGGCGTGTTTCCAAAATCGAACGGTGTCTGTAGTTTTTTTAATCAAATTAATTAATGTAATTATAGTGATAACGATTTGTGTTTTTTTTTTTTGGATCAGTTACAACAAAAAATATAATCGAATGCCTAATACATTTATACCTAACAGGATGTCATTAAAACAAGAACTAAAATTTCTTCAAAAAATCCAAAAGAGACTTGAATGCATTATATGGTAGTTTCAAGCGACGAACTTTTTCACTAATACCATGAGCAAAATAAAGCAAAATTTAAATTTTTAATTATGTTCTGATAATTTCTAATTTGGAACTCGGTACTCGGTTTTCGCTACTTAAAAAAATTTAAATTTTTTTCAACAAATTTTTAATATCAATCGAATTTTTGAGGCCTCTCTCTTACTAACCCAAAGTTAGGAAAAATACTCCCGTCACATGAAAACTTTATAAGTAAAATTCCTTAAAAACTATTTGTTAATTTAAAAAAAGAAATTTTTAAGTCTAAAATAACTGCTCCTGGTTTCTTGACGAATCATCTGATTATTTTAGGATAAATTTTGGACTTTCAATCAGTAGAGTATCAGAAACCCTTCCGAAATGACTGATTCCTCAAGCTTCTAGCTGTCAATACCATCTTAACGAAAACACCCAATGTCAGAAGCAGAAAAACAAAGGAAAAAAAGTAACTTCTTGTCCCAGAAGCGAAGAATCGTTCCCTAAACAGGCGCATAAAAACTCACACTCCCAGAATCCTCCCAAAAAGAAACAAGACAAAGAATGTTATAGGCTCAATAAATACGCAATACATATTTTCGTTTCACCTCCTTGGTTTTTTTCGATTTCCCATTTTTCTTACGCCATTCCACTCAAACGATAAACAAGCGGAAGCAAGTGTTCGATTAGTACGTGCCAGGGAAGCAGAAGCGAACTTTACATCGGATTGCCAATATCGCTCAGACTCTTTCGGATATGTCCCCTTTGGAGAAGGCTCCGAAGAACTGGCAGAAGACCGGAAGTGGCTTGACCAGAACTGGACAATCTTTCTTAGCACTTCCCCAACGGATTTGATGGACTGAAAGTTGGTCGAAAAGTTGCCCGGATTTTATTTGGCACCGAACACGTTAGGCGCAGCGCTTTTCGAGAGGAAGATCCCGGCTCTGTTGAGGACGTGACTGGAATCTGGGAAGTTTATTTTTCCCTAGCTCTCCGCTGGACTTCTTGAGTTTCGGATTGGTTCGGACTAAGGTGTAGATTGATTTCTAGATTTCCGAGAAAGTAGATTCGATGATTTTGGCAGATGCGCCTTTGGGCTGCTTTATTCACCGAGGGAACATTTGGTTCCGATTTTTATTGGATTTTTTTTATTCATTTCGGAGGAACAACAAAGACTTATTTATGAACTTTGTTTTGTAAAATGATTTTAGAAAATTTTATACTTTTCCTAATTTTATTTCGATAATGTTCAAATTGTAACATCCAAAAGGTGACTGATTTTTTTCCCCGGATGTTTGTTAACTATATTTGCAAAATGATAATGACACTGCCATCGCTTTCATAAATCGCAAAGAATGATGTCAATCTGAATTAATGCACTGAACACAGAAGAACATTATCGTTTAGCAATTTAAATCGGTCCCAAGTGGGAGGGGGACGCAAAACGCGATCATCGACTAGACCGTCACCATCGATGGATGGAAGAGCCAAACCAATTGAATCACGGATGATTTCCGCTATCGATTCCGCTTGATGGGGCACATCACGAGGGACATTCCAGGGTCCAGGACTTGAAGGATAGAAGAAAAAAAATCCAACGAGCAATAGAGCTCTAAGGAGCAGAAATAAAAGTCGCCAAATGTTGTCGGAAAAACGAGCACATTTGCAATGGGTGGAAGGCAACGATATTGGAAACGAAACGAAAATCAGCCGGAAACGATTCTCGAATAGCAATAAAGCTCTCAGACCGGATCGGTGAGTGGCGTTTCCGGAGTCTTTTTTTTATTATTGTTTTTATCACTTTTTTGTGGACCATACCTTGGCAATCAATAAAAAAATAAAAGAGATCTTTGGAACAGCCAAAAGTGAACGGTAGATAATATGATATTGTCTGAATCATATTTCCTTTCAAAAGTGAAAACAATCACTTTCTGTATTAGAAATAAAAATTAATACAGCATAGTGCGGTACATTTGATTAAATAGTTCCAATTTCGTAGCAAGTCGGTTTTCGGTTTGAATGTTCCAGAAATTTTGCACTCAATATGACCACCGTATAAGAAATGTGAAAAAAACTCAACGTTGAATTCATTTTGGAAGTAATTTTTTTTTTAAATTGTTAGCCCTCAGAAATAACTTTCAAAATGAATCTGATCTGACGAAGGATCGAGTCAAACATCGAAACCAGTGATACGAATATCATCCAAAAGACAGTCGGGATTGTGACAAAAGCATAACATTTTCCAATGACATTCGAAAAGATCTCAATGACATTGACGATCATTAAAAAAAAAAAAAGTTAAACGACTGGAAAAAATGTTTTTCAGTTTTTCAATTACAGTTGCTCAGAAAAATGTCATCGAATTATTCATCTTGAAAACATTTTTTACTTTTGACAGTCGAAGATTCTGTTGGTCATCTGACTGTCGGAATGACATTTTTAAATTTTAGGTTCCGTGACTGTCATAGACAAATTTAAGAAAAATATCATGATTATGACAGCCATAAAGTTCATTGGCCACGGCCAATCCGGTTAGTTCTGGAATCCGAAAAATTAAAATGATCAGATTTTAACTTGCAGACGCATAAAAAAAAACCTCTTGATCTGTTCATGATGGGAAGAATTACATGCTTTACATCAGCGGTGTTAAACTAAAGAACTTTTGATGCCCATGACTGTTGTTGTATAATTTTGATGTCTTGAATTTGAATTATTTGCCAGATTTTGTCTATCAGATCTTGTTCCTGTGATATCGTTTGTTGAAATTTCAAAATTGATAGACCCCTATCGGCTGGAACGAACTTTTTTTTTGTGTTTATGAAATAATTGAGTCCAGAGTAGAATTACCATATTCTGCAGCATCAAAAAGAGTAAATCTAGATTTTTCCCCTAAAAGACTTCGGAGGAAAGTTATAAAATTAAAAAAAAAACGAGATATTTAAAGTCATTCAACAAATGATAATTTTCTGGAAGATGTGTAACTTACAAGATGTTTAAAAAACTCTTGTAAAAACTCTTCAAAAATAAAAGAATATTCTTTTATTATTGAAAAGTGAAAAGTCAGGGGTTGAAAATTCTTAGCTGTATTATTTGAAGGGATAGTAATGTTTGGTATTGAGCTGATAAACCTCACCGAACAAATTAAATACTGCATTGTTAAAAGAGGTTAATTATAAAGTGCATGTTTACTTTGAAATAAATTCTCTTTTAGATTTGTGCATTTTTTATTTGTGCATTAGTCATTTGAGCAAGTTTCATACTCAAAAGCGCTTATCGCGCTCTCTGTTTATTACGACTTGAAGATGCCTTCATGAAAAAAGGATATTTAGGTTAATTGTTGTAAATTGTATTTTTTTTTCAGTGATTCTTATATAAGATGTGCAAAACTAACTTCATATATTGTTAGAAATAAGTACTTTCTATTATAATATCTTAAAAAAAGATTATAATATCTTAAAAAAAGCGAACATTTTGTAAAATTTCAGAAAATAAAGAGTACACGCATTCCTCAATGGAAAAAAAACATGTCTTCTTAAAAGAGTACATACATATGGTACGCCTAGTTCAGAGCATTGATTTCAAATTTCAATTTAGAGGATAATATTTAAACTTTAATATGCTTTGAATTTTTTATACTTTTAATCTATTTTTTAAATTTATTTATTTTTAATCAATAATCAATAATCAAAACAAAAAAAAAATTTTTGGGGAAAAATGTTTCAATTTATGGATTTTAACAAAAACATATTCCTGTTTATTTACCGTACGAGTATGTCCACGTGGACATGACTTAAACCCTTATCTTCTCTTCATGAAAAAGTGTAAAAATTTGAAAATTCTAACGCAGTCTAAGCATTCCACGTGATTTTTCGTATTCCAGAACCGGGAAGATTGGCCGTGGCCAGGACCAGATGGCCCCAAACTACTTCCCCTATAAATAACTTTTCTCAAGACTTCAAGTAGCTGTGAGATTCGTAAAAAAGTAATAGATGCTTTCTATTTGCTTACTTTTCCTCATTTAACGAATTTTCAAAAAAGTTTTAAAACAAGTTGTATTTTAATATTTTTTAAGAAAAAATCTAATCAGTTTGCAGGTTTCATCAAATTTGTTAAAGAAATCACATTTTTTTTCTTAATTTCTGCAATAATGCCAAAAATACTTGTACCTTGTGGTGTTTTTCCAGATTTAAAAAAACTGTTGAATTTTCCTTTTTTAAAATATGGATCATCATCGTCAAAATATTATTCCTCAATTGATCCAAGTTTAATAAGTACAATCTTTCTTGAACAAAGATTCAGTTGATGATTGATTTCACTTAAAACTGACACATTTAACAAAACTCATCGAATTTTTTAGTCAAACTTTTTAATTTTTCAGAAAAGTTTATGATAAGTTTGTCTATGTTTTCCAAATCTGAAATCTTGGTATTCTAAAACATAAACCTTATGATTTTTTCTGATCAAAAATTCATAATTCAAATTGCGATATTTTATTTTCAAATTCATAACACTACTGCAAAATTATTTAATCAATCAATAAGTTTAAAAATTAATAAGAATTTGTATCATTTTTCTGTCAATTAATCATACGTAATTTTTTATCTGTTCTTACATTTATTTTAGAATTCATTTTTTTCTAAATCTGATTTTTGAGTATATATATTTCAAATTGAAAAATTAGACTGCCAACAAACTGCCAAATTATTTTGATGCAAATTTCAAGTTCAGAATATCACACTTCATTTTGAAAAATTTATTAATGACGTACCGAAAATATCATTGATTTGAATTTTTCATTTGTTATTTGGTTTTTGAATTTGATTTTCTTTATCAGTAAAATTTATTATTTTTTGAATTTGTGTAATAACTACGAGTAAGAAAATGATAATAGAATTCCATTTCCTCATTTATTGTGTATTTTTGACTTGAATTTCGACCACCTTCCCCCCCTCCCCACCCTATTGGCGGGCCCTTCGCACGGGCCTGTTTTGGTAACAATTTTGGAAAAAATTCAGAGTTCATTCAGATACAGATGTACTTATATATTTTGTTATCTTGTCTTGAAAATAAAAAAATATTTAAGGAAAATGAAGAAAGCATTGAATAAGAATTAAACATTGGACTTACAAAACATTAAAAAAAAATCAAACAATTTAAAAATACAACTGCTTTTTCTAGAAAAGGCGTACAAAAATTCTGAAACATAGAATTCAAATACGCATATTTTTTGCAAGTGAAAACACCACAATCAAAACAGTAAACTTTCATTATTTTGGTTTTTTTTTTCTCTTCACGTTAACTGAATTGTTGTGAAATTTTTAAAATTAATTGAGTCATTTCTTGTCTCTGAAGTCTTAAACTTATTAGAAAATTCTAAAGTTCTTCACCACTTATTCTAAACATTTCATTTTTAACTTTAAAAATATTGTTTTGCAAACCCAAAAAAAAACCTTTTTTTTATTGATTTTTCAACCCTATTTTCATTTTTTTTTTTTTCATTTTCAGTATTTTAAATTGATACTGAGGTTCAGAGAAAGTTTCTGAAATTACAAACGTTTTGAATATGTAGAGAAATGAATCCAACTTAGATGAAATTTCAGGGACTAGATAAGATAAGATCTCTTATCTAGTCCCTGAAATTTCATCTAAGTTGGATTTATTTCTCTACAAAAAAAGTTTCGCTGACTGAATGTTTGAGTCAAGACCCATCTCTGGGTCGCAGTTTAAAAATAGTTTTGAATATGGTATCTAGAAATGCTTATTCAATATTCGGCTCGATGCCTGAGTTAATATTTAAAAAATTGAAAAAGTGATTAACTGGTTCATCGCCGCGATGAATTGTTTGTTGTTTTTATCGTTGTTTATGTTGTTTTTCGGTTAGAAATAAAACAAATTACTTTTCAGTAGGTCCAAACATTTCGAACTACTTTTGGCATTTTGCTATTCCTCAATGGACCTAAAATAAAATTTATTTTTAAAATAATTTTCCATTTTACTAGATTTGTTAACTTACTTTATCTAGCGATCGTTCAACTTCTGATTGTTGGCCACTTTTTGTTTTTGATGGATGTTATGTTTACATTTATCTGTCAGTGTTCTGCTCTAGAGTAAAATAGAGTTATATGCTGATTTAAAATTAGTTGAATCTTTCTGCTTTTTAAAAAAGGCGTTGTCTCCTCTCGTATTAATCTGAAATATTTTTGCACAAATTTTAGTGTGGTCTTCGAACTTTTTCTAAAGTGTGGGTGTTTTTTACATTATTCTTATGCTTTTTTTTTTGTTTTTTTTACATTATTCTTGTGCTTACAAGTTTAGAACAAAAGATTAGAACATCAATCAGAAAACTTGTCGCTTCTAGGGCGTTTAACACTATTTGTACCGGAGGGGGTCAAATGACATTTTTTGAACTTCAAATGACTATAGCTTCTAATATAATTGTTTTTTCGCAATTTTTTTTTAAAACTATTTTTATTTTTAAAATGCACGAATTTTTTCACCAATTCTTTTCTTAAGTTTGTAGATTTCGAGAAACGTACCTATGTGATATACCTATTTATCCCGCCGGGGGTCAAATAACCCCTTATACCTTTTTCGCTAAAACTTGTTTTCACCGATTTAAACAAAATTTATAGTTTTAGAAAGCTTGTATCGCGACTCGAATATAGTTTTCAGACAATATTCAGCTACAATCATTCCCCCTTATTCTGCGCCGCGCGTGAGGTGACGATAGTCGAATCACCCTAGTCACCCGATCCCAGTAGTCGCTTTAGGTGAGAAACTTCTTTTAGAATAACCTTTTTGAGTTCTTATCCTAATCTTGTAGTCAGCTGGGCATGAACCTCTGTCACATCGGCTTCGGGAATAAGGTGACACGACTCATGTGACTCCGACTTGACTCGACTATCGTCACCTCACGCGAGGCGCAGAATAAGGGGGATTGATTTTAAAGTTATTCAAAGTCTAAAAAAAATCTGAATAATTATGCTTAGGGAAAAGGGCTGTCAGTCAGTTATTAGGAGCTCGATTCAAATTCTACTCAGTGCCTAAAAAAGTTGAAGGTAGAACACAAAAAAAAAGGATTTTTTTCTTAGACTTCGAATGACTTTGAAATCAATGATTGTAGCCTAATATTGTCTGGAAATTATATTTGAGTCACGTTGCAAGCTTCTCAAAACTATAAATTTTGTTGAAATCGGTTGAGAATCAAGAGAATTTAAGCGGAAAAGGTGTTAGGGGTCATTTGACCCCCGGTGGTATAAATAGGAATGTACAGAGTTCCGGTATGTTTAGTGTTAAAAAGATAAGGTTCCAGTGAAATTTAGAAAAAAAAAACATGTAAAACAGGTGCCACGCAATTCCGAAATCGCTTATTTGCTATTGAATTAGATGAAAGTCGAATTGGAGCTAGATATTTTCAAATTAGTTGTTATGAACAGCGACTATCTTTAACCTTAAGCACCATACTTTTTACCACAATTATCCACACGTGCGAGCAATTTAGAAAGATTTTTTTTAATTTGTAAAAATGGGGCAAATCTGAACAAAATTTAAGCATTCTTCAAAAAATATATGTTCGTTTTGTTTTTTTAAATTTTCTTTGAACACAAAATCTGCAAACTTTCAACGAGAAATTTAGAGTTTTGATAGCACAAAATAATTCTGGCCCGGCCCGGGTGCCGGAATTTCATTTAAAAAATCTCGGTTTCCCGGATTTATACTCTTTATTTGGCAAATAAAAATTTAAGCTGTGTTGTTTAAATTTTCTATTTCTGCGTCCAAAACGATTTTTTTTTGAATAAGTTGTACATAAATAATCACAAAAGGTTTTTTTGAAGCCTTACGATTTAATATCTGTCGAAAAATTTTTGATAACAAAATTTGTTTAAATTTTTTTATTTTGATTTTGTTGAGTAATTTCAGGGTTTTGAAAAAATTTGCTTGGATATTGCCTGGATTTTTGGTTGTCAATTCCGAAGTGTAAAGCCCGGATTTTGCCAGGTTTTTATAGAAAATTGCCCGATTTGTCCTGCCCGGATACGTGCTGAAAAAATTCTGGCAACCTTAGTATAACATAAGGTTGCCAGATTGCCCGGTTTAATCCGGTGTTGCCCAGATATTCAATACAAAATTTGGGAAAAGCTCAGCCCGACCCGGGTGCCTGGATTTCATTGAAAAAAGCCCGAAGTTTGCCGGCATTTATTCACAAATCAATTTTTTTTGAGTAAGTTTTACAGAAATAATCATAAAAGGGTTTAAAGCCTAAAATACAATTTAAAATCTGTCGATAAATTTTGATGAAAAAATTTCTTTTTTTCTTGATTTTTGTTAAGTAATTTTTAAGTTCTGAAAAAACATTAGCCGGATTTAGTCGTCAACTTTGAAAACAACTGCCCAGATTTGGCCAGGTTTTATACAAAATGCTAAGATTTGCTCGGCCCAACTACGTGCTGAAAAAATTCTGCCAACCTCAGCATAACAATCTTAGTTAATCGGCAGGCAGCACTTCCGGAGCAACATAATTAATCTGATATGTAGCTTTTGCTAATGAAGATAGATTACTTTCTAAATGGAGTTGCGATTTCAGGCACTGCAAGGTAGAGGAGCTACGCAAAACATCAATTTTTCTGAGGCAGCACGTGAATTACTTCGACGAGAAGGAAAAGTAGCTGAAAAAGGGAAGAAACGCTAATTTTCAAAGATGATCTAATTGATCGAAACTGATCGAAAAATCCAAGCCTACTACATCACATAAGAAGAGGCATACCTAAATTTGGCAGTCATTCTTCTAACCTAGAAACGTTTATACTAATGTTGCCAGAATATTTTCAGCACGTATTACGGCCGGAAAAATTCGGGCCATTCTATACAAAAATCGGGCAAAGTTTAAAATTGGCAACCAAAACTCCGGGAAATATCTGGGCAATTATTGTCAAAATTCAGAAATTTTTCAACAAAAATTAAGAAAAAAAATTTACAAAAAAAAATTTTCATCAAATCTCATAGACAGATTTCAAATAATTTTTGAGGCTTCCAAAAACCTTTTATGATAATTTTTTAAAAGTAAGCTTAACAAAATTCTTTTTGGAGGCATAAATAAAAAAAATTATAGAACAATTTGTTATTTGTTTGATTGGCCAAATAAAGTGAAAAATTCGGACAAAATCCGTAAGTTTATCAATTAAATCCGGGCAATCGGGACCAGATTTTAACCTAGTTTTTCATTTTATATCCGGGCAACCTTATTATAATTACATTTATCTCAAAAAATGTTTATACGAAATCCAAATTTCTACCTCATTTGAAGCCTGCTTCTCTGAATTAGAGGGAAATAGTCATAGAATTTCTATCAATGCTAGAAGAATGCTAGAAGAGTTTCAAGGTCTGTTTATGGTCCAGTAAAAATAAATGATCTTTCAAAGTATGGATGGGTAGAAATGTTATACCTACTTGAGAAAAACCAAACGTTATTTCTGCTGAAAAACGTTAAAGTTTTCCATTGGCTTCGATTTCAACTCTCCCATTTCAGTGGCTTGCACACTGACATCGATGAGATGGAGAAGGCTAAGGAGTCACATTCAATTACCCGATTGAATTCTCTTGCAGCCTCATCGACGACAACCGAAACCCATTCAACAGCAGAAGAAAGGTTTCAATTTCCGCTTATCCTAGTTTTACACGTGTTCTTCCGGTATGTGTGTGTGTCTATTTTTTTGAGAATGAAATTTTCAGGTTTCACCTTTTCACCTGCTACCAATTTCTATTTCCCGTATTTTCTCACATTTTCTCCGATTGTGTAAAACTTTTGCTCAACTCCTTAAAAGTGGAACGAACCATCAGTAACGGATTGTCCTTTTTTTTCTTTCTTTCCTTCCTTTTTTTTCTGATTTGTTTCAGGTAGGTCGCCTTTTTTGTGTTGACTTCCCGTCGCCATTCTGACTGACTTGGACTGGAGCAGGATTCGGACCATTGGCTGTGCCTCCTCGCCATTTGACGATCAACCAGAACAACAACGGAAGCAGCTCTCTGTCAAGGTATGGAACCATTAATTTCGTTTTGGGTTTTTTTATGTGCTTTTATTGACCCAATTTAAGCCAAGGGGAGAAAAGTTCATAGCGATTTCCCTGCCATTTCCAGTCCAAAGAACTCATTAGAGGTTCCGTTTTGCGTGAAAAGTTTGCGTGGCATGATTTGCTTATCGTGCAGTTACACGTTTCAACGAACTCTTGGCCTTAATGCCGATTTGACATAAATCAAAACCGGAAGCAAGCAACCGACCATTCATCCCCCCTTTCTCCTTCGTGTCGCCCAAAGGAAAGGGGGGATGATGGCGTAAACATCAACTTACCAACCATTTGGGCTGCCATTCGCCATCCGCCAGAAGGAATCACTCGCAGGGATCCAAATTTAATAACCATAAGCACTTTCGGCAAACACAGTTCCGAGGAGCGAGCGAGTGCATATAAATCTACATAAACATGGAAAACAATAACCGCCTTACGGAACCGGAAGCTTCGAACGGCAAGCAACAAAAGCAATAATGTTGTGTGTCGGTTTTCGCGATATCTCGACGGCTCGAATGCTCGCAAACAATCTGCGAAGCTAACCCTCAAACCACCCCCTCCCGGAAGACTTTTGGGGTGGAACTGACTGCGGGTTAGCGCATACACATTTCTTGGACCCCGCGGGTGACATTTATGTGCATGAAACGCTTTACGATTCTCGGCTTTGGCTTTTGGAAGCCTGGGGTGGATCTTTTTGAGGAAATCTTAACATAACTTAAAGAAAAAGTCAACCAGAATATGGCAGAAATATCCACAAGAAAAAATAAGAAAGATGACAAAAATGACTTAAATGACAAAATTAACAAATGAGAAAAAAAGATGACAGAAATGACAAAAATGTCAAAAATGGCAAAAACGACAAAAATGACAAAAATGACAAAAATGACAAAAATGACAAAAATGACAAAAATGACAAAAATGACAAAAATGACAAAAATGACAAAAATGACAAAAATGACAAAAATGACAAAAATGACAAAAATGACAAAAATGACAAAAATGACAAAAATGACAAAAATGACAAAAATGACAAAAATGACAAAAATGACAAAAATGACAAAAATGACAAAAATGACAAAAATGACAAAAATGACAAAAATGACAAAAATGACAAAAAAGACAAAAATGACAAAAATGACAAAAATGACAAAAATGACAAAAATGACAAAAATGACAAAAATGACAAAAATGACAAAAATGACAAAAATGACAAAAATGACAAAAATGACAAAAATGACAAAAATGACAAAAATGACAAAAATGACAAAAATGACAAAAATGACAAAAATGACAAAAATGACAAAAATGACAAAAATGACAAAAATGACAAAAATGACAAAAATGACAAAAATGACAAAAATGACAAAAATGAAATAAATGACAAAAATGACAGAAATGACAAAAATGACAAAAATGACAAAAAAGACAAAATAGACAAAAATGACAAAAATGACAAAAATGACAAAAATGACAAAAATGACAAAAATGACAAAAATGACAAAAATGACAAAAATGACAAAAATGACAAAAATGACAAAAATGACAAAAATGACAAAAATGACAAAAATGACAAAAATGACAAAAATGACAAAAATGACAAAAAAGACAAAATAGACAAAAATGACAAAAATGACAAAAATGACAAAAATGACAAAAATGACAAAAATGACAAAAATGACAAAAATGACAAAAATGACAAAAATGACAAAAATGACAAAAATGACAAAAATGACAAAAATGACAAAAATGACAAAAATGACAAAAATGACAAAAATGACAAAAATGACAAAAATGACAAAAATGACAAAAATGACAAAAATGACAAAAATGACAAAAATGACAAAAATGACAAAAATGACAAAAATGACAAAAATGACAAAAATGACAAAAATGACAAAAATGACAAAAATGACAAAAATGACAAAAATGACAAAAATGACAAAAATGACAAAAATGACAAAAATGACAAAAATGACAAAAATGACAAAAATGACAAAAATGACAAAAATGACAAAAATGACAAAAATTACAAAAATGACAAAAATGACAAAAATGACAAAAATGACAAAAATGACAAAAATGACAAAAATGAAATAAATGACAAAAATGACAGAAATGACAAAAATGACAAAAATGACAAAAATGACAAAAATGACAAAAAAGACAAAATAGACAAAAATGACAAAAATAACAAAAATGACAAAAATGACAAAAATGACAAAAATGACAAAAATGACAAAAATGACAAAAATGACA
>NC_073691.1:25715463-25864645 GCF_029784155.1 Uranotaenia lowii | reverse complement strand
CTTGGAATCAACATTAGAATAAAAAAATGCTTCCAATATAAGGATTCAAATCAAATTCAGTTAATGGAGAAAATAGAAATAAAAATAAAACAGAACTCAACAAAAAAAAGTTTCTTATGAAAATTCAGTGCCAGAGCTAGCTTCAGTCATCCGGATAAGGACTCAAAATCAATATATAATTTTTAAAACAAAAATCAAAACTCACATTAGAAATAAAACTGATAATTTGAATGAAGAACATATTTAAACATTTCTCTATAAAAAACGGCTACATTTTAAAAAAACTAATCAGCATTTTGATGATCAATCAAATCATTGATTGTGTCTCTGAGAAAACAGTCAAACCAAACTTCAAAACTCGGAAATCAAATCTTGGCAGATCGTTATGAATTGTTTTTTTTTTAATTAAGAATAAGAATTATTGATAAATAACAGTTTCAAAACCGTGCAATTTGAAATTTTTCACAAAACAGTGAAAAAATATATTCTTTTCAAATTCAAAGGATTTTCGTTTAGTGCCCCGTAATAATTTTGATTTGTGTATATTTATTGATTTGTCGAAAGTTTGAAGGTATCTTATGAAAAGTAACTTCACACTTTTCCGTTTGCATAACCTATGTAAGAACCTTCAGAACCAAAGGGATAAAAATGAAAAATGGTCAATTTTTGAGTTTATTATAATGCTTTAAGATTTTTCATGTTTCAAATTATTTATGGTGAAATTTTCTGATTTATAAAATTTTTCCTTCATACTTCATACCAATCGTACGAAAGTTATAACTTTCTAAAAAATGTATCAAAAACGAGAAAAAAAGATAAATTTTAAGCGCGTTTTCTTGGAAACAACTTTGATGCACGTATAACAGTTTGGCTCTAAGGGCCTCATAAAATATCACTTGTATATTGTACTATGTAATGTGAATCAAATGGTTTCCCATTTTTTTGTTAAACCTTTGCAAATTTGTGTATGTTTTTTAGAAAGTTATGAAGGCATCTGAGGAAAATTAAAACCGCTATTAAACTGAATATGTTTATCTCTTTTTGGCTTAAATTTCTTAGCTAGAGTTTTCAACCAGCATTCATGATAAAAGGAGTAAAATTTAGTAGGAAAATTTATGACTTTTTATTATAAACTCTGGTTTTTTAAACAGTGTATAGTGTTCAACAATCCTGAATTAGGCTAAATAACGTAAAAATACCAAATGAAAATATTTGTTTTCGTAAGTAGTAGAATGTCTCCTTTTCCACTTTTCCCGAGAGCCCGGGAAATGGGTTATCGAATTTCCCGATTCTCTGGAACGGTAAAATGGCCCGGAAAACGACACTATAGTTCTACTGTTGTTGGAAAATTTTCTAAAGAATCAAATTGGTATTTTATGTTTTCTTTCTGAGTCGTGGCTTATATTTTGAAACTCACTTTTGAAAATGCGGTTTCTGAATCTTATTTATATTACATGTTTGTATAGAAGCTTGAATTTGCTTTAAGTATACGACTTCTGTATTTATTGTTGAAGATTTCGTCAGAAATTTGATAAAGAAAATGACTTAAATAAACTTATAATTCCTCAAAAATTTTCCGATGGTAGATATTGAACATAATGACGAAAAAGAAAAAAACAGCAATGTTTTTGATGGTTTGTTATTTGTTTCATTGCATTTAACATTTCTCAAACGCTAATTTGTTCATCTAAAAGAATAAATTTAGAGGAATGACAAGGCAACATTGAAAGCAGTGTGAAAAATGTTTTTATCATAAGCTGAACACTTATTAGGAAAAAGGAAAGATCAAGCTTAAATTCAATCGTTTTTACCCCCCGCCGTCCTGGCTCCCTAAGCGAAGGAAGGTAGGATTTTAAAACATAAAAGAAAAATTTCTTGTATACAAATATTTACGCTCTATGCCTCATTTGGATCCATTTTCTTGATACTCTCCCAAGTTATTGAAAAAAAACGGACTTAACAATTTGGTTTTTACTCTCAAAAAGGACTAACGGAAATCGGAAAAATCCTAATTCTAATATTGATGACTTAAAACTGCACTAAACTTCAAAATCTGGTGTATCCTCTAAAGTTTTTTTTTGTCAAAAACCGACGTTTTGGACTTTCAGGGTTCAAGGTACAAAGATAAAAAAAAACGGGATAGTGCCAAAAGGTCGATTTTCTCCAAAATTTTTTATAGAGATTACACCAGATCTCCTTATTTCATGCATTTTTAAGCCATTTTGCATCAAAATTGCAATTCCGGCTTTCTCGATTTTCCTTGGCTCCCTTTTACGTGATTTTCAAAAATATTATGCCAATTTTTAACAAACAAATTTTTTCAACATTACACCAGATTATGACGTTTTATGCATTTGACCCCGTACCCCTTCTCATCTCTTCAATAGAAAGGAGAACTTTAAAAAAATAGGTATAAATAAATTCTACAAACAAATTAAAAGTTAAATTTTTTTATCTAAATTTCTAGATTTATGGCCTTTAGGGGGCTTACTAAATTGTTCTAAAACCTCAACGAATAGTTATTTTTACAATTTTTTTCCATAACATAATTGAAGAGATGTTGATCTATGATTCCATAATGATGACAGCTGATTGACAGTTCGAATAAATGGCCCATTTTAACAAAAATCATCAATTTTGAAGTCTTATAAAAACAAAGCTTCATATAGATTTTAGTTCTAGAAAAAAGAAAATGTAGCCTTAAATGCAACAAAGAGGCTAGATATCTTGAACAAAAAAGAAATCATTCGAAGTTGTTTAGTAACAATTCAATAAAAAACATTCCTGATAATATTTTGTTTGATAAACAAAATATTTTCCACCAATATGTTTTTTTCAAGAACAAAAGTTTTGGGTTATACATAAATAAAAGTTCTTACTTTTTTTTTAGGAAGGATTGATTAGAAGGTATAATTGTTTTGAAAGTAAGGTTGGTAACCGTTTAGTCATAAATATAAGAATATTAGTTAATAGATTGACTAAAGTTTTTCCCGAAATTTTCAAAGGAACTGTTTTTTTTTAAATTTCGTTTTTCTATAATTAAAAAAATACGGAGGAATTGTCAATTTACAAAACATTTTTTTTTTACATTTTCGGATAACAATATTTTTTTTGGTTTATTTTCCTTCATTGTGATAGTTGAACCCAATGGCAATTTTTTTTTTCAATGGATCTTCTTTATGAAAAACAAAAAAAAAAACAAAACAAAAAACCAGAACCAATTCATAGAAAAAAAAAATGAAATTTTCAGTGATTCGTTCAATTTTTTGTAAATTTTTCTTAATCGAATAAAAGATACGGATTCATTGCAATTTTTCATCAGGGGAATTTGGCGTAAAACATTCAAGTTTTCGAAATTTCATACTTTCAATGATTATGCTGTTTACATTCATAATCATTTGAAGTACGAAATTTAGAAAACTTGAAGTTTGAAGATTTCACAACCTTAAAAAAGGTGTTTTAAATGTTAATCTCGAGTAAAAAAAATCCTTTTGGATTCAACTTAAAAATTTCCGGTCCAGATTTCTACATCAAGACTTCAAATTTTTCATTCTGAATTGAAAACCTGATTTTTATTTGAACACTTTTCATATTTAGCCGTAGGAACGCGGGAAAAGGGGGGTTTACCTCCCGCTTCCATTATGGCTTCAAGTGCTAAGTGAAATATTCTTCTCTAAATTCAAAATTTTGATCTCTCTTCACACTTTAATGAACGACTTAAATGATTCAAGACGAACAATTTCGACTCAGAACTTAGGCCGATACCTGGAAATCTTATTCTTGGTTTAAAA
The DNA here is from genome assembly GCF_029784155.1 of Uranotaenia lowii. Taxonomy (NCBI): domain Eukaryota; kingdom Metazoa; phylum Arthropoda; class Insecta; order Diptera; family Culicidae; genus Uranotaenia; species Uranotaenia lowii. Next base: position 25,860,854 of record NC_073691.1, on the reverse strand, counting down.
TTCTGCTTAAGTCTCCCAAAAAAAAAATTCCCACTTGTGATATAAACTAGCTCCCGAATATTGAATTTATTTTCAATGAGATTAAACTAAGGTTGCCAGATTGCCCGGTTCTATCCGGGTTTGACTTGATATTTAATACCAAAATTGGGAACAGCACTTTATTTGGCAAATCAAACAAAAAAAAAACAAATTGTTTTGCATTTTTTTTTAAATTTAGTCAAAACTAAATTTTTTGGCAAATTTTATAAAAATATTCATTGGAAGCCTAAAACACGATTGTAAATCTGTCGAAAAGTTTTGATTAAAACATTATTTTTTAATTTCTTTTTGGTTAATGATTTCTGAATTTTAGCTAAATTTGCTCGGATATTACCCGGATTTTTGGTCGTGAATTTTGAAATAAATTGCCCGGATTTTGCCAGGTTTTTATATAAAATTGCCCTAATTTGTCCGGCCCGGATATGTACTGAAAAAAATCTGAAAACATTGGATTAAACTAAGCTTGCATGATTTCCGGATGTATTCGCTTTACTTGAAAAATCAAAAGAAAGTTGAATTAAATCATCAGAACGATGTTTTTAGCGTCCAAAACAAATTTTTTGATCGGATTCTATCAAAACAAACATGAACGATTTTTTGGAAACCTTAAATATGATTTAAAACTGGCTGATGTGTTCGGATAATGAAAACATAATTTGAAGTGTTTTCCTATTTGGTTTTAATTGAAGAATTCCCGAATTTACAAGGATCTTACATGGATTTCAGGTTGTTAATTTTGAAATTTTATGCCCTGATTTTGTAGGGTTTCTATTTGCCCTTGAATTCTACGGCCCGAATGCATACGTTAAAATGTTTGCTAAGCTTAGGTTCGAATAATTTCGGACGTTCTAGTTCCAAATTTGATAATAAAAATAGATGGTTATTGTTTGTTATATTTTTTAAGATTCAGTTCAGATCATTATTGGGAAAAATTCTGATTCGAACCATGACTTTGCATTTCAAACTAAAATAAGATGGGCTTTCTTGTTGAAAACTCACCTTTGGAGTGTAAACAAACGAATTTTAATTTACAAACCATTTACAAAATTTGAATTTCACATTTTAGCTCTTAATGCTTAAGCAGAATTTAAACTGCAGTATATTCAATAATGGCGATCTAAAATCGGAAAATCAGGAACAGTTTCATCATTTGGAATTTACACGAATAAATAATTTAAGAATGTATTCATATTGAAAACTAAAAAATCTGGAATCAAATGTTTCCGGTGAGGCTTGTGATAAAAGTTTCGTCTCTTGGTTTACAGTTATAAGGAATTCTTGGCTGCAATTATGATTCAGAGATCATTTTCAAACTCAGATATGGGGATTTTTTTTTATTATCTGACGGGTTTGCGCCGGGGGTCTTCAGATTTTCCCCAAAATTGAAAATTTGGTTCATTTTGGCAACTTAAAAACACATGTATTTTTTCAGATTTCTAACATTTTTATTTCTTGAGTTAGCTTCGGTTAGATTTTTTTGTAAATAAAAAATAACCATTTTTCAAAGCTACATAACTCTGTTGTTTCTCAACGGAAATTATAAAATAGCACATCAAATTGCATTGAAATTTTATCAGCTTTCCAAATAGAATAGTTGAAAAAAATTAAATAATGACCTTCAACATGAAAAGTTGTAAATAAACTTTAAATGGCGTCTAAAAGTACCGTCTGCACCACCGAATATTTTGCAAAAAATACCATTGTATAGCTCGATTTATGATGCAACTTTCATCTGAAGACACCAAAGTGGGCCATTTACACCTTGAAGAGTTATGGAAATAATGACAATAAATCTCTTTTTTTGCATCAAAAACAAACAATGGTCGAACAACTGCACTCACATATGGAGATAGCAAGCACTTATAACAACATGGAAACAAAAGAACTTATCAAAGCAGGTAAAAAAACACTATTTTTTCGTCCTTTTCAGACTGCCTCTACTCGCATAACAGTCCCATATGAATTTTCGTCATTTTAGGTCAACATAAGGTTTCAAAATAAAACACTAAAAAAAGAGGTTTTGTTCTAGAAATTTCGAAAAAAAAATCAATTCGTGGCTGTCCTATATGAAATATACCTGAATAACAGTCTCAAATGTCAAATACCACCGATTTGGTTACTTTTCAATGTTTCTTTCGGCGAAATAGTCTTTGGTTTATTGCTTTGAATCATTTAAACATTTTTTAACTCACTTGATGTCGAATGATGCACACTAGTTTTCGAAGGCAGGTCTGACTTTCTTAGGAATGACTTCCTGAGCGAAAAACTATCGGATGCAATCAAAAATCGTAAAAAGATTCAACTTGCAATGTGGTATTCATGATATTTTTTTTTTGCAAAAGTATGTTTCTTTTTCTGACAATTGCATTTAGAAGTTCAAAAATGATCAAATTTAAGTCTTAGAAAGTAGCTTGGTGAAAAAAATATATTTTGTATGAGACTGTTATGCTAGTAGATTCGAAAAAGGTTTCAAATATGATCGATTAACAGTCCCATAATGAATAAAAATGGTGCTCTCGACCTTACCAATAACCCAATCCCGAAAATTTCAGGTCTAACGATTTATTATGACAACCTAGAAACGATTTTCGTTTATGCTGAAAGTGGTGGTCACAATTTAAAAATATATTCCAAAACAGAAAAAGCTGATTGTCTCGCTTGCTTATTTTTGTATATGGGACTGTTATGAAAGAAGGGGCGGTAGATTGTTGCAGCTTAACTGACTTCATGTTATATACAAAAATCTAATAACGTATTCGTTTATACCCAGTTTTGCACCAGGTCACAACAAGTTATGCACATTTTACTGTCATTTTTAGAAGTTTATGCGCTAAGTTTTGCATCCGTAATTCCCCAGATTTGATTTAAAATGGACGGTGGAACACTGAAGATTCGTGTGTGAGCGATCGAGGTAGCAAAACACTGACTACGAATTATGTTCGTTCTAGTATGGTAAACCTCAAAACTGGGTGAATGTAGAAAATGAATACGGTAAAAGTATCATATTTTCATCATTTTACAGCCTGGGCTGGCCATACTGAGCTCTTTGATTATTTCTTCAACATTTGTGCCACCTTCTCATACTTTTTTGATCAATGGGAAAGGATTTTGGTGTCCAGTGCTTAGCTCCCGATATAAAAACTATGTAAAGCACGTCTATATTTCATTTTTTTAATCACATTTTTGTGATCCCAAACACAGGGACTAAACCTTCTACTATTGGCATGGATTATGCTTCACAATGATCTTTGATCGAAAAATTAATAAGTTATATAGTATATGATCACGTTGTAAAAGCAACATTCCCATTATTAGTTATATTACATAAACCATACGGTACTCAGAATTTTGGTTAAAATTTAAAGTCAGTTATGCTGCAAACACTCTACAAAGCGTAGTGTTTTTACCTGCTTTGATAAGTTATTTTGTTTCCATGTTGTTATAAGTGCTTGCTATCTCCATATGTGAGTGCAGTTGTTCGACCATTGTTTGTTTTTGATGCAAAAAAAGAGATTTATTGTCATTATTTCTTTCATAACTCTTCAAGGTGTAAATGGCCCACTTTGGTGTCTTCAGATGAAAGTTGCATCATAAATCGAGCTATACAATGGTATTTTTTGCAAAATATTCGGTGGTGCAGACGGTACTTTTAGACGCCATTTAAAGTTTATTTACAACTTTTCATGTTGAAGGTCATTATTTAATTTTTTTCAACTATTCTATTTGGAAAGCTGATAAAATTTCAATGCATTTTGATGTGCTATTTTATAATTTCCGTTGAGAAACAACAGAGTTATGTAGCTTTGAAAAATGGTTATTTTTTATTTACAAAAAAATCTAACCGAAGCTAACTCAAAAAATAAAAATGTTAGAAATCTGAAAAAATACATGTGATTTTAAGTCGCAAAAATGAACCAAATTTTCAATTTTGGGGAAAATCTGAAAACCCCCGGCGCAAATTGTCAGATAATAAAAAAAAATCCCCATATGTGAATTTGGATCCAGGTTCGGGACTAATTTGCAGCACAAAAATAGTTGGCAAGCGATTTTCAAATGATTTGTCACAAAAACGATGCAAACGGCCAATGAAGATTAAATTTCTATCGTCGTGTATTTTTGAAATGGATCAATCCAAACGTTGTCTAAATCTTCTTAGTACCATTTTTTTTTTCAAGCGAACTACTGCTCTTTGACGTTATTTGTTATTTAGGCTTCAATTGTTTTTTTTTTTTATGTAGACCCTTGAACCATTTAGTTAAGGGCATTTTTCAACCTTTTTTTTTCAAACAGGGTACTTCAAAATTGCCACTGAACGTGGCCTAGAGGAGCATTTTTAAGTCTTCAAAACCAACGGTCATGAGATCGAATCTCGGTCACGGCATTCAAAGTGCTTTTTCTGAGACATGTAAGTGTGTGTTTGTTTTAAAAAAAGTTTAGTGGCCCTCATGAAGTTTTTAAGAAAACTGCACTTGGTACCGAGATATAAAAATTTTGTATCAATTCGGTCTGTTTTCAAGGGTAACTAAATCACTTTTTTAACATTGTTTTATTTTCCTCTTTTTCTTCATGTTTCATTATTTACCAAGAATAGATTTTTTTCTCTCCATTCATACTTATAAACGTTACCTTTTCTTTTCCGGGGACACAATTCCAGAAGCTTCTGAATTCCTGAAACCAACAACAGCATTTACCTTGAGCTATTTTCCGTGGCTTACAATAGCTTTTTACTAGCAGAAATAGTCGAAAGGAAGAGCACCGAAATTGTTTCCTTCCCCTCTTTAGGAAAGCTCGCCTTCACAAAACCATAAAAAGAAAAGCAGCTGCTTTGTGGTGTGCTGGCTGATGTTAATGAAAGTTCTTAAGTTTCCTTTTTTATTTTTATGTATTTTTTTTTGGTGTTGTCGGGAAAACCATTTTGAAACTGTCCAACTCACCGAGGGGCTACTCAGACTATATTTTTCACCTTCCGAGAGCTGTTTTCCGGTGTTCTCTAATTTGAGTGGAGGAGCAAAAACTTAACATTTCGCCTCGACAATATAACAAAACATTTTGCGCGCTCTATCAAACAAATGAGTGCATTTAAAATTTTCTCCCCGCGAGTGAAATGTCCTCCTGAAACGAACAGAACAGTTTTGAAGGGTGGCATAATTTTACTTTTGCCTTACGGCTTGGAAACTCAGGAAAAAAATCCACTAAAGAAAAACCTTCTTGAAGGTGGGTTCGGGCTTCCGGCCATTCGAATGAACGAAACCCATTCTTGGTCGGTGCTGACAGAGGTTGGCGAGAAAAGAAAAAGTTCGGGAAAAAATGTGCCGCTTTTTGAGCTTTCGAGACATACGGAAAACTTTTCTGGCTCCAACCAATTTTGTGAAACCTAAATTCACGCTTTCGGTCCGGAAAGGAGCAACTTGCAGCCAGCAACAAAAAAAAAAGTATGGCGCTTCAGAAGAATGTTTCCTTGATCCACGTTGAGTCAGTAGAGTTTGTCGGAAGGCGAAAAAATATCCGGTGGAAGGAGTAGATTCTGGAGGCATTCCTACCATAACAAAGGCGGAAAACAAGGCTTCAGACGAATTTTCCGGGCGCGCAGAGAAAAAATTGAGGGAAAAGTTTTGAATGTGTTTATATTTTTTTCGTGTGTTTTTCTCTCAACTTTTCTCAACTCTTCTCCCATCAACATGTTGAAGGCAATTTTTGTTTCCGTTTTTTTTCTGAACGTTCATTCTTGTTTCATTTCTGGATGTGTTTCTTCTTATTTTACATTCCTTAGCGAAACTCGCCTTCTGCAATAATTTTTTCCTCAAAAAACGGTTTCATCTCTTCTGTAAGAAGTTGAAATCATTGGGCTTTTCTGAAACGGTCTTTTGCCTCTTCTTTTCTATTTTGGCTTTTCCCGCCCTTTCGACGAATGGACACTCCAAATTGCATTTTGATGAAGGCAGCTGGTTCCCCCGATTCGAGGGGTCGTGTCTTCAGTGACAGCTTAATGGAGGGATCAACATTCAGCGAATGATTTTTCGGATGTGAGGATGTCGGATTGGATTAAAGTTCAATTTTCTGGTGCTGATTTGGGACGTTTGCTTAGCATTTTATACAGAGGGTCGGTCATCGTTGTTGAAGGGGTGAATGATCAAAAAACCTCCTTGGACAAGCGTTTCCAAGAATTGTTATCTTGATGGTTTTTTATTGAATGAAATTAGTGGAATACCCTGTGTTTTTACAAGAATTTAAATTCAATTTTTTTGAAGTAGTATTAAAGTACTATAACTTCATGAGTTTATTCTATATATGACAATGGATGTATGGAAAAAATTTCATGATCAAGCTTCGGAAACCGACCACATAAATTTTATATTTAAATTGGTCCAAAAACCTGTCCTGTAAAAAAAAACGCTCAATTGGACTTGATTTAGTGGTGCCTTCAAGCGTTCAAATTATCGGTTTTTTGACTCCAAAAAAACACCAAAGGGGTCTACCAAAGGAAAACGGAAAAAATCCATTTTTTTATGTTGATGCCAAATGGCTTAAGGTGCATAGAACTTCTAGTGTTTAAAATAAAATGATTGTCAAAAATCGACTCTTAAGATTTATAAATTATCTAAGAGGGACCAAAGAAAATTCGGAAAACTGAAATTTTAATTTTTTTTTTCCAAATGACTTAGAAATGTATGAAACGACGAGATTTAGTGTTATCTTAAAAATAATCGATTGTCTGTGAATTATTTAGTTGGTTTCCCGAAAAACGGCCCAGAAAATCGATTTATTTATGATAAAAAATTGGTTTTTTGCCAAACTTTTATTTTCGAGATATCATTAGATATTACCGTTTCATATATTTCTAATTCATTTGGCATCAACATTAAAGTTTCGATTTTCCGGATTTCTTTTTTCAAATTTTAAAGTCAATTTTTGACAAAAAAATTTTTTTTAGATTACACTGGATTCCAAGTTTTATGCAATTTTTAGTCTATTGACATCAACATAAAAATTTAAAATTTTAAGTTTTCCTTTGATATCCCCTTTAGTAATTTTTGAATGTTAAAACCGAAAGTTTTGAGTGTTCCAGGATTTATCAAATCAATTCCGATTGAGGTGAAATTTTGCAAGAATTAGTTTCTTAGGCAAATCTACAAAATGTGCCATTTGGCCTTCACCCTGAAATACATATAAAAATAATAATTTCGGTTTGTCTTTTGCCCATAGACTCAGAAACTGCTTAATAGATTTACGTGAAACTTAAATGATGGGTGTATTTGAAACCCCTCCTTCTCACTAAAAGAAGGGTGGATGGGTTCTAAGCAAATAAAACATGTTTCAATAACTCGAGAACCGATCATGCCAAAGAAACCAAACTGAGCGTGGGAGTGTATTTGGGTTCAAGAAATATTTTTAGAATGATTTTGTACGCCTCACTCCTTCCAAAGGGTAGATAGAAAGGGAAGAGCGAGGCTCTCATACAATTCATTACAAAATTCGAGAACAAATCCCGGTCAGAGCATACATAGTACGCTTTCTGTGGTATGGTGGTTTAAGCATTTGTAAGTTGCTAGCCACCATTACTTCAAAAGATATACGGTTACAATTTAGGAAAAAAGATCTTTTCAAAGAAATATCAAGTTTCACTGAGATCCTATGTGTGTGTGTTCGTTTTTTAAATTGAGCAAATGCAACCAGAAATTTCCAATAGATGGTGGATAGGAGAAATATTTCTAGGAGGGTTTCAGATCCTTCCTCCTATTACTGGTAAGATAAAAAATGGGGGTGAGGCTCCCATACAATTTTTTGCACAACTTAGAATCATTCGAGAAAATAAATCCGAATTGGTCATGGGAGGGTAGTTGGGAAATTCAAATTTTGCCATAGAAACTTATTGAGCAAATGAGACTCTTCTTCCAGCGGCTAGTTGAACAGAAAGAAGGGGCTTCCATATTTGTGTGCGAAAAATCTTTCTTCTTTACAATTCTTTAAATTTACTATGAAAAATAACATTACATTCAAAAGTCTTTTTTGTTATATTTTTGTTAAATTTACAGAAATCATATTTGAATAAAATTAAAATCAATTTATACATTTGATTTAGCTGTCAAAATCTCCTGATTTTTTTAAATGAACCGCAAAGATTCAATTTCTTCCCTCCTACACTAGGCAGATCTATGAAAATATACATTCCTTTAATAAAAATGTCTTGATAATCTTTTGGACATAGTTTCAGACACCGAACGAGCTTACGATCGGAAATATTGGCCCTTTTTTAAGCTCAAATTCCCCTATATTTTGTGAACAATCCAGGAAAAAACACTGATTGTGACTAGAATATTTTGTAAAAAATAGATTTTTCTTGTCTTATCCTATTTTGGATTTTTTTTCCCGAAAAATCAACTGAAGACTATTTGTGCCACCAAACGATTTAAAAAATGGAGCTATCGCTGATTTTACCCCTAATTCCCCAATATTTTTCCATTCATTATGAAAACAGTAAGTTCGGACTCAAAAACTTTGTACCAAATGCGACTTATCGTATGTTAATTTTTCCAAGGAATCGAATGAAGGCTGTTTGAGCCTCTGCACGATTCGAAAAGGGAGTTAACACTTAAATATTTAAAAAAAAATTCAATATATTTTGAACTTAGGATTAAAAACGGACATAAGAAATTCACAGATTCAATAGATTTTGTACTGAGGATAAAAACGGACATAACTTCATTTTGCGAAGCCTGTGGTAGCTCAAATAACCTTCATTTGATTCCTCGAAAAAAAAAATCAAGATAAGTCTTTTTTTTTTGTTCGAAATCTTCTAGTCCAAATCAGTGTTTTTCTGGATTGTTTACAATATATAGGGAAATTCGGGGTTAAAAAGGCACTACATTAAAATTTGCGGACATTTTCACCAAAGAAAAGTAAATTGCATAAATTTGGTTCATGTAAGAGGGAAGATATGGAATTTCTTATGTTAAAATTTAAATACTTTTAGACTAAGCATTTCAGACTTTTTGAATTTATTCAGACGGTTTTTCCCAGGTTTCAACAAATTATTTTCAAAAATAAAAAAAATCCTAAAATTTAGTTACAGGTTACTTGTTCAAAAACCAAATTTCACGAGCAAGTTTCATCCTGTCCATTCAGTCAAAGGCTTATGTTTTCAACTCTTTTATCCTCATATTTTTTAAAAATGCCTAGAATTTTTTCACTTTTTTAAGAAAAAAAAAATTTACAAAAAGGTCTGATTTTCTGGCTCGCATACACGCGGGAAAATTGATAGATTGATTGATAGAAAGATTTTAAGAAAATATTCGAGTTGAGAAGTGTCACAGAATTTGATTTCATAAGAAGGAAATGTGCTGCAGAGTTCAATTGTAGGAGGAAAACATCTTGTTATACTTATTCTTGAAATCAACCTGAGACCACTGAGATAGCACTATTCAGCAATTATCACATTTTTTCGAGGTGCAAAAAACATAAGAGCTAATATTGACTAATTTCGAGACGCTCAAATCAAATTCATATGTAGCCATTTAGTATTTTTTCTATCAGTTTTTGTTTTGGAAAATACTTTTGAAAATAGGTCCTTAAACAAATTTTTGCAGTTTTAGGGAAAGCTATAAACAATTTTAAATGGGTATGTTGAAAATAGATTTTCAAATTCCATGATTTATTTTCTCAAAAAACACAGGAAATTTTCACTTACAAAAAGTTTTTGAAGTTTTATTGTTTTGGTAAAGAAACTCAATATCTTTCTTTATTAGTTTCTTTTTAATCCTCAGTTCCCCTATATTTTGAATCAATCCAGGAAAACACTGATTTGGACTTAAAAACATTGAACAAAAATAGACCAACCTCATGTGATTTTTGCCGAAAAATCGAATGAATATTGTTTGAGCTAGCGCACACTTTGGGAAATGGATTAATGACTGATTTCACTATCGATTTTCCTATATTTATTAAATCAATATGAAAAAGTAAGTTAAGACTTGAAAATTAAAAAACTTAGTAAGCATAATTTGTCCAGTAGAGTGCCCCAAATGACCCGACTTTTGAAAAACTTATACGCTGCAGGCTAAAATTGATCCTTGGCCTAGTACAAGATCTCATGCCAAATTTGGGCCAGATCGGATCACGTTTAGGGGTCTCTCAACGAGCCTGAAGTTTGTATGGGATTTTGAGACATTTTGTTCGGGAGAAACATGAAAAACCAGTTTTTCATCAATAAGTTTGGTTCCCGTCGGCCGATTTCTTTCAAAAACGGGTTTTCCTAAAGCCTAAATTATGAAACATATTTCATGCGAAGACTGCATTTCGATAAAAGTTGGGATAAAAAAGTAATAAGGCTTCAAAAATGGGCTAACTTTTTTAACGGTGGTATTCAGCACTGTTAATGAGGCGTCAATATGTTCGACCGCCTCGACTCGTTAACAGTGATGAATACCATCCTGAAAAAAGTTAACCCATTTTTGAAGCCTTATAACTTCCTTATCTTAACTCTAATTGAAATGCAGTCTTCGGATGAAATATTTTTCATAATTTAATCTTTAAGAAAACCCGTTTTTGAAAGAAATCTGCCGACGGAAACCAAAGTTATTGATGAAAAACTGGTTTTTCATGTTTCTCCCGAACAAAATGTGTCAAAATCCCATACAAACTTCAGGCTCGTTGAGCGACCCCTAAACGTGATCCGATCTGGCCCAAATTTGGCATGAGATCTTCTACTAGGCCTAAGATCAATTTTAACCTGCAGCGCATAACATTTCACAGGTTTTGAATTTTCCATACAAATTTGGGGCAGTCTAATTGTCCAGTTTATTTTGCTAAAAAAGTTGAAGCTTATTTTATCAATTTTTTTCTGTTTGGGGAAGTTTCAGAAAAGAATAACTTGTAAGCAATGGGAATAAAAAATTTGAACTCAACTGTGTTTTGAAAAATTTGTCGATTCTAGATAAGTGTCTTACCGATCAAAAGTGAAAATCAAAATAATATTGAGATGAGATATTTTGAAATTCAATTTATTCCTATCATAATGAGATATACTGAAGAGATACTTAAATGTTACAATATATCAAATTAAAACAAAAACTCCATGCAAGAATAACAAATTTAATTCTTATAGCATAGAATCGAGATACTTACTCAATCAGATAGGATTTATTCTACCAAAAATACGAAATATTAGTCTTGTACACAAGGCTTTATGCAATATTAGGCTTCCACTGATTTACCTGTATGAAATATTAAACTGCCTCCCGACTTGTTTTCCTTTTTTTTTTTCATTTTTGTCATTTTTGTAATTTTTGTCATTTTTGTCATTTTTGTCATTTTTGTCATTTTTGTCATTTTTGTCATTTTTGTCATTTTTGTCATTTTTGTCATTTTTGTAATTTTTGTCATTTTTGTCATTTTTGTCATTTTTGTCATTTTTGTCATTTTTGTCATTTTTGTCATTTTTGTCATTTTTGTCATTTTTGTCATTTTTGTCATTTTTGTAATTTTTGTCATTTTTGTCATTTTTGTCATTTTTGTCATTTTTGTCGAATTTTGCATATTTTACAAAGAATGTTCGCCTTAACAAAGAGAGGTAAAAAGTAAGTTTTTATGCATTTCGAAAAGACATACGTGGTTATTTTGTTTTCAGATTTCTGATATACATTTTTGTCGATTTCTCACATGGCGACCGTCAGAAACAGGTTTATATATTTCGAGAACATTCTAACTCAGTTTTGAAACAACTACAAAACCTCAAATTCATAGAAAAATTTGGCAAATCTAATCAATCTAACACTTTTAACAGAATAGCAAGTGGAGGTACGTAAGATACTTAAAAAAGTATTCTTACGCAATGTGTACCAGCATGGTTACTTTAAATGAGAACTTCAAAGTCAGTTGAAACAAATACCCATGAATTCTTGTAGTTTATTAATTTTCACCGCAGTCGGAACAAATTGAAATAATCCTCGGTGTCCTATGAGACTGATAAAACTGATCCTCTCACTTCCACTTTCCAACAACCGGGGAGAAAAAACAAAACTATCATAATGCACAAACTTAACTCGTTAGTCGTTTAATTTTCCACCGGGCCGAAGCCAAGTTTTTGGGGAAGCGTGAGCAAAACTACTGGCTGGAGCCAAGTTTTCGCCACCAGCACACGAACTTGGAAAGTTTTCGTTTAAGGAAAAGCGCACGCTGTCAAGATACTGCTTGTGCGGATTAAATATAAAGGGGGCACCCCTACTATCGGCTAAAATTCGCGAGCTGTTCACTTCACTTCCGGTGCAGCCACGATTTTCGATTGGGAAACTGGGGAAGAGTTTTCCTCGGTGGAAATTAAAATCCCGCAGCTCGTGGGTCCTTCACGTCCAGCGGCAACTGCAACAGATGCAATTTTCCTACGCACACGCAAACTTTTTGGTTGCAGCCCAGATATTCTTCTGGGGCTTGGAAGACAAAAGTTTTTCGCAAAAGCTGATCCGGATGTCTTCCGGAAACGGAAGCGCCAAGTAGCTGGAACAACAGGCATCTTCGCGATCCCTCACCAGGGGGAAAAACTTTGCGCAAACGGCAAATGGCCGGGAAAAACGGAAACGGGACGCGGGTGTCAGTTTAGCAACACTTTGCACCGATACGATGCGAAACGAAAATTTATTTCAGCATAAATTTTCGTAATTTTATTGGCGGAAATTTTGCTCCCGTCATGCCTCGCGCTCGACTTTCCCGTATCAGGGGTTGTAAATCGTATCTCACAGGGTGGCAAATGTGCGAAAATCTTGCTCGGGAGGGCACTTCCTGTGTCCCGGAATATTGCCCGTCTTCTTCAAGATGTTTGGAAAACGAGCTCTTCCAAAATGGCAGCGTGGAAACAAAACGAAACTGAAGCGAATAATGGTGGCGCAATGGTTTGTTTATTTTACACGTTTTACAGTTCGAAAGATTTCCGAATAGGGTTCTCAAATGATTTTATTTTTTTAATTTCAAAATTTACTTTAAAATGTTTGTTTATCTTTAATGCAGACTTATTAAATCCTTTGGAATAAATGAAAAAATCTTTAAAAAAATTTTTTTTGGTGACCTTGTTTCAACCCAGGTTGTTCGATGTTTCGATATCATCATCGGTGGGCGGTCACACCGGCTGAGTTCTTTGAGCAGCACATCATGGGGAACCCAAAGCGTTTTCACACCCGGGAGAAAACATTTGGAACGATCATAAAGAAATGCGATAGGTTCCTACCGGAAGTAGCATCAGCAGCAGGTGCACATTCAGATCCAAAAGCCCAACCCCGTTCCCCTCCCTTGAAAGGTGTGTGAACATTTCTTCATGGAGTTTATATTAAATTCCACTGAGGCCAGACAGTGCCAGCAGTAGTGGTGCAATCAACCGTTCAGGGATTTATATCACCCGGTTTCAATCCGTGGGGATCCATGTAAAGCGCCAACGCATCGGTTGGAGATTGGAATGTGAAAGAGAGCATTCATTGAAAAACGATTTTTTTAAACCAATAAAAGGTCAAATATAATTAGCGGGGTCAAAGAATGTCCTTCAGTTTTTTTTAAGGCTTGACATTTCCCTCAAAACATGACAGATGCAAAATTAAATTGCAATCTGAAATGAGAACTGTACTCAAAAAATGTGCAATACTTTTTTTGATGGTGGTTTTCAAAAAAAAAATCCATTAACAAATAATAACAGGATGATGATAGGACGGCATTGGAAAATAAAAGCAATTTAAGCTAATTGAGACGACAGCTTGAAATTGTGAAACAAAGGGAGTTGAGAGGACAGCTTAAAAAAGACAATTCAAGCGAGCTGAGTCGATAGATTGGAATTGTAACCCAAAACGTGTGAAAGGACAGCTTTAAAAAAATGCAATCCATGCGAGTTGAGAGGACATCTGGGATATGTAATTCAAAGCGAGTTGAGAGGACAGCTTTGAGAAAAAAAAACTACAATTCAAGCGAGTCGCTTGAAGCTTGGAACTGTTACAAACGCAAGTTGAGAGGACAATTTTGTGGAAAAAAGCAATTCAAGTGAGTTGGGAGGACCGCTTGGAATTGTAAAGCAAAGCAAGTTGAGAGGACAGCATGGAATTGCAACTCAAAGTGAGTTAAGAGGACAGCATGGAGAAAGAATGCAATTCAAGCGAGTTGAGAACACAGCTTTGAATTGTTACACAAAGAGAGTTAAGACGACAGTTAGGGGAAAAAACTACAATTCAATGAAGTTGAGAGCACAGCTTGGATTTGTAACACAAATCTAGTTAAGAGAACAGCTTTGAGAAAAAAAGCTATTTAAACAAGTTGAGAAAACAGCTTGGAATTGTAACCCAAAACGAATTCAGAGGACAGTTTTGAAAAAAAAAACAAATTTAAGCGTGTTGAGAAGACAGCTTTGGAAAAAAAGCTGTTCAAGCGAGTTGAGAGGACAGCTTTGAAGAAGATCCTATGTCGACTCAACGACAGATTGAAATTGTAACCCAAAACAAGTTGAGAGGACAGCTTTGAAAAACAGCAATTAAAGCGAGTTGAGAGGACAGCTTGGAAATTTAATTCAAAGTGAGTTGAGGGGACAGTTTGGAGAAAAAAAAAACAAATCAAGTGATTTAAGAGGACACTTTATAGTTGTATCACAAAGCGAGTTGAGAGCATATCTTTAAAAAATGCAATTCAAGCGAGTTGAGAGGACAGCTTTAAAAAATAGCAACCCAAGCGAGTTGAGAGAACAGCTTGGATATGTTATTCAAAGCGAGTTAATTGGACAGTTAAGAGAAAAAAAACTGCAATTCAAGCGAGTTGAGAGGACAGTTTGGAATTGTTACACCAAACGAGTTGAGGGGACAGCTTTGGGAAAAATGCAATTCAAGCGTGTTGAGAGGACAGCTTTGGAAAGGTAATTCGAGTGAATTGAGTCGACAGATTGGAATTGTAACCCAAAACGTGTTGAGAAGATAGCTTTATAAAAAAGCAAATTCAAGCGAGTTGAGAAGACAGTTTTTAGAAAAAAAAATACAATTCAAGTGAGTTGAGGGAACACTTGAGAATTGTGAAACAAAGCAAGCTGAGAGGACAGCTTTGGGAAGATATGCAAATTCAAGCGAGTTGAGAGGACAGTTTTTCAAAAAAAAAATGCGATTCAAATAAGTTGAAAGGACATCTTGTATTTGCAACACAAAGCGAGTTGAGAGGACTGCTCTGGGAAGAAATAATATAATTCAAGCCAGTTGAGAGCACACCTTTTTAAATTGTTATCCAACGCGAGCTGAGATGACAGCTTTAAACAAATGCAATTCGAGAAGACAGCTTGGAATTGTAACACAAAGCGAGTTGAGAGGACAGCTTTAAAAAAAAAACTGCAATTCATACCAGTTGAGAAGACAGCTTGGAATTGAAACATAAATACAGTTAAGAGGAAAAATGCAATCGAAGCGAGTTGAGAGGACTTCTCGAAATTGTAACACAAAGCGAGTTGAGAGGACTGTTTTGAGAAAAAATGCAATTCATGCAAGTTGAGAGAACAGCTTTAAAAAAATCAATTCAAGCGAGTTGAGAGGACGTCTCGCAATTTATATACCAAGCGAGTTGAGAGTACAGCTTAAAAAAGCAATTCAAGTGAGTTGAAAGGACAGATTTGGGAAACGAATACATGTGAAGTGCGTTTAGAGGATCGCTTTCGGAGAAAAATGCAATTCAAGCGAGTTAAGAGAATAGCTTGGAATTGTTAAGCAAAGCAAGTAGAGAGAACAGCTTTAGGAAAAAAAGCTTTCAAATGAGTTGAGGGGACAGCTTGGAATGGTAACATAAAACAAGTTGAGAGGACAGCTTGAAGTTGTAATACAATGCGAGTTGAGAGGAGAGCTTGGAATTGTTATTCAAAGTAAACTTAGAGCACAAGTTTGAAAAAAAGGTAATTTGAGCGAGTTGAGAGGACAGCTTTAAAAAAAATGCAATTCAAGCGAGTTTGGAAAACATCTTTGAATTGTAACACAAAGCAAGTTGTGAGGATAGATTTGGAAAAAATTCTATTCTAGCAAGTTGAGAGGACAGCTTGGAAATCTCATTCAAAGCGAGTTGAGAGGACAGTTTTGAGAAAAAAAAATACAAATCAAGCGAGTTGAGAGGACCGCTTGGAATTGTAACACAAAGCGAGATGTGAGGACAGCTTTGGAAAGAAAACTGTAATTCAAACGAGTTGAGACGACAGCTTGGAATTTTTACACAAATCGAGTTGAGCTCTCTTTGAAAAAAGAAATGCAATTAAAGCGAGTTAAGAGGACAGCTTGGAATTGTAAAGCAAAGCGAGTTGAGAGGACAGCTTTGAAAAAATGCAATTCGAGTGAGTTGAGAAGAAGGACACTTCAGAATTGTAGCACAAAGCGAGTTGAGAGGACTTTTTTGAGACAATTCAAGCAAGTTGAGAGGACGTCTCGGAATTTTTTCACAAAGTTAAGAGGACAGCTTAAAAAAAGCAATTCAAGTGAGTTGAGAAGACAGATTTGGGAAACGAATATATATATCAAGTGATTTGAGAGGAAAGCTTTAAGAAAAACAAATCTATTCAAGTGAGTTGAGAGGACATCTCAGAATTTTTACACAAAGTGAGTTGAGAGGACAACTTTAAAAAAAACTAATCAAGCGAGTTGAGAGAACGGCATTGGAAAACAAATATTAGTCGATTGAGTTGAGAGGACATCTCGAAATTGTTACGCAAAACGAGTTGAGAGCACTGCTTTGACAAAAACTGCAATTCAATTGAGTTGAGAGGACAGCTTTAAATTTTAACACAAATCGAGTTGAGAGGACAGCTTTAAAAAAAATTAAGCGAGTTGAGAAAACAGCTTAAAAAATGCAGTTCAAGCGAATTGAGAGGACAGCTTTGAGAAAAAAAGATGCTATTCAAGCGAGTTGAGAGGAAATTTGCAACACAAACAGAGTTAAGAATAATAAAACCAATAATCAAGAAACCAATAAAACCAATAAACCAATAATCAATAATCATAAAAGCGAGTTGAAAATACAGTTTGAATTGTTACAGTTTTGAAAATATTAGGAAAAACTATTTTCAAACAAGTTGAGAGGGCAGCCTCGAAAAATATTTGCGATAATTTTAATTGAACAGCTTATAAAAATGAAAGAATGAGACTACCAGCGAGTTGAGATTCTGCTTGCAACTGTATGAAAGCTGTAGAAAAAAAAATGAAGAACTGTTTGAAAGCGGTAGAAAATTAAAAAAAATAATAAAAAAGATTTTTTTTTGAATTTGAATCAAAATAAAAAGGGTTTAAACTAAGGTTGCCCGGATTTTAGATCGTCAATTTTGAAATGAAATGCCCGGATTTTGCAAGGTTTTTATATGAAATTGCCCGGACTTTCCGACCCGGATACATGCTGAAAAAAACCTGGTAACCTTAGTTTAAACGTCACAGTGTCAAACTTTTGAAGTAAGCGGTTTGATAGAAACAATCTTAACCTTAATAAAGGTTAAATTAGATTTGAAACAAACAAAAAATTGGTGCTTAATCCTTCTTAGTTGAAAAATGCAGTTCAATTGAATCCATTCAAGAGAAAGGATAGCTTGGAAACAGCTTTAAAAATGCCAAAATTTGAAATTTCAACTATTTCAGATGGTAGCGTAAAACACCTTGAAAGAAAATTTAATTTTTTAGACATTCTTACCAGAAGGGTTTTCATTCTTTTTGGCCACTCACGCATAGTAATTTTCGGTACAAACACCGCGGTTTTGTCAGCTCTCTATAAAAGTGTATTTTAAAGAAAATTTCTTCTTCTCTTGTATCGTGAATATCTCCAAAATGCGTTCGTTTTAAATTTTAAACAGGATAGTACTTTTAAAAGGCAACAAAACGCTGTCAAAATTTGGAATGTCCAATTATTAGGAACTTAGCTGTACCCAAAATTGATCAATCTTTAAATTAACTGAGCTTGACTTGTTCCACTACAAGTTTTTTTTCAGTAACCTAAGCTTAAGCTAGCATGAAGGAAATAGTCAAGAATGTAATGTATAGATTTCTTTATCCAATTGGATGCTCAAAACTGAAAAACCTCTTCTAACATAAAATAAGATCTTTGAGTATCACAGCTACGAAAAAATTGAAAAAAGTTCACTTGAATCAATAAATTTTGGAAAGATGTAAATTTTCCTTGAAATATATTGTCTGGAGTATTATTTTAAAAGATTATTTTAAATTTTTGACTTGAAAAGTTTCAGCTGATTGTAATTTCTTATTTCTCTAAAGAGTTTTCATATGTTTATTACTTTCATCAGGTTTATCATTAGGAAATAAATTTGGTCTTAAACATACACAAATCAAGAATTTTTTCTCAAAATTTTCTGTGTAAAGTTGAATTTAAATGCTTCTTATTACTACATTTTGTGGCGTTTTCTAAAATTCAAGAGGTTTAAAAGGGAGCTTTCAAGAGATTCTGCTCTAGCACTAAGGAATTTGACGATTGAGCTACAATACTTACCAAAATGCTTGATTTCTTCATAAACATATCTTTAAATTGTGAAACAAACGTCCTGGGTCCGTCAAGTTTCATCGAAAAGTACAAAAGTACAATTTTGACCGGACCGAGAAATTCACTCTTAAGGGACCTTAACACAATTTAAATTAATTGAAACAGTGATCTTAGGATTTCCAAGGCGTTCATGCTATACCAGAACATAATTCTTGACCACAATCATCCAGAACATCTTAACTAACAACGTTTAGTCATAAACGGATTTTAATTCCACTTAACAGCAAGATAGTGCTGCCATCCACGACTGGAAAAAAGTGTTTGATTGAAAAAAAAAAATTAATATTTTGAATCAGAGGTCTATTTTTTTCTATTCAAACTCATCCTAGAATCATTTGTCATAATTCATGTTAATGAAAAAATTAGGCAGTTTGATGAAGTATTAAAGCTCAAATATCAAATTAAGGAGTTCCACATGAAGATTTGGTCCTCTATTTTAAATTAAATAAAACTTTTTGCCACAAGCGCAAGGTAAGTTATTCATTTTCAACAAAGTACTTGAATACATTTTTAAGCACTTTCGTCTTGAGATGCTTACCTTTCTCAAGCATCTCAACTGTTTTACGATACATCATTAAAATTGATGGAAGCCCATCAGTAGGCAAATGTCGGTATCATTGCCTCTGACGTTTGTTTTACATAACAATCGTAAGAATTCCGAGAAATGGTGATAGCAAATAAACCACGACTGGCTGGATTTTGATATAATTCATTGAAGGCGAGCAAGAGAGAGAGAAAGAAAAAACACCCTCAAAGCTCCCAGCTCATCAATCATGGCTGCAGAAAATCGGAAAATGGAAGCCATTATTCAAATCAAGTGCCGTCTTGTTCTGGTCCTCTTGACGTCCTGCCTTGAATTACTTACCCTCCAAGCGCATTGGATTGGGAATGAAAATACTGGCCAAAGGTAATGTTTTCCAATTTTAATGCATATTTAGATATTTACTCAATTTCAAATTTATTTCATCTATTTTAAAATATAAGGTAAAAAATCTTCTTGCATTTGCAGTTTGAAATTTTTTTATAAATAGCTCAACTGTTATTTTAAGGCGAAAATAAATGCTGCCACCTCGTACAAAAATGGCAAAAAAGTGTCGAGAGTTCCACATGATTCGTTCATGATCATAAATCATGTGACATCTCTATACATTTTTATACACTCGAACCAGGAGCAGCACCAAGGAGGAAAATAAAATAAAATGATGGTGGTCCTGCAACGAACCATTCAACGAACCATCCAACAACAATCCATCCTTAAAAGAAGAGAAACAAGCGGGGAAAAAGTCCGACATAAAACTGAAAGAGGAAAATTCCCCAAACTCAACACGTTTGGTTGCTTTCGGCAGCAAACACAGTTCATGATTTTTTTTTCGTTTTCTCACTTTTTCCCAGCCAAAAACAACAGACCCAGGAAAAAAATTCTGTTACGTTATCGGAACGAAAACATCGAAGACAAACAACGAAGAAACCAGAAAAAAATGATGGTGCTACTACGGCATTGTTTGGCGTTCGTGAGAGGGAATTGCAGCTTTAATTTTCCAATAAATTGAATACGTGACAATAAAATTTGTTATGCATTCACTCACACAAAAACACCGGGTTAGGGAGCCATCGAGTGAAACTTAGAGCGAAGCTTAGAAGACGAAAGCGAACGAATTTCGGAATGAAATATTTGCTAGCAATATTTGACAGGGATAATTTCTATCGAATGGTACCTAGAATGATAGAAGCGAATTGGAATTTTGAATTATAAATTGTATGTTCAAGATTCCGGACTAAATTTAACACTTTAATGAAAATTACAGAATCTTCATAAAAAAGACACATTGATGAGAATAAAGTAAAAAGAAATTAAATGGGAAAAATGCTTTGAAAAAAAAATTTAAACGTTAATGAATATTGTGGTTTTAAAACAACAATAATCAAAATACAAAAATCTTGGAGAAGCTTGGATATTTTTAAGTAATGTTTTTACAACAAATATTAAAGAGTTTAGAAGAAAATGATCGAACAAAGAATTTTAACACCATTAATTGTCAAAATTGTCAAAATTGTCAAAATTGTCAAATTTGACAAATTTGTCAAAATTGTCAAAATTGTCAAAATTGTCAAAAATTTTGAAGATTGTCAAAATTGTCAAAATTGTCAAAATTGCAAAATTGTCAACATTGTCAAAGTTGTCAAAATTGTCAAAATTGTCAAAATTGTCAAAATTGTCAAAATTGTCAAAATTGTTAAAATTGTTAAAATTGTCAAAATTGTCAAAATTGTCAAAATTGTCAAAATTGTCAAAATTGTCAAAATTGTCAAAATTGTCAAAATTTTCATTTTTTGTCAAATTGACAATTTTTGTCAAATTTGTCAAAATTGTCAAAATTGTCAAAATTGTCAAAATTGTCAAAATTGTCAAAATTGTCAAAATTGTCAAAATTGTCAAAATTGTCAAAATTGTCAAAATTGTCAAAATTGTCAAAATTGTCAAAATTGTCAAAATTGTCAAAATTGTCAAAATTGTCAAAATTGTCAAAATTGTCAAAATTGTCAAAATTGTCAAAATTGTCAAAATTGTCAAAATTGTCAAAATTGTCAAAATTGTCAAAATTGTCAAAATTGTCAAAATTGTCAAAATTGTCAAAATTGTCAAAATTGTCAAAATTGTCAAAATTGTCAAAATTGTCAAAATTGTCAAAATTGTCAAAATTGTCAAAATTGTCAAAATTGTCAAAATTGTCAAAATTGTCAAAATTGTCAAAATTGTCAAAATTGTCAAAATTGTCAAAATTGTCAAAATTGTCAAAATTGTCAAAATTGTCAAAATTGTCAAAATTGTCAAAATTGTCAAAAATGTCAAAATTGTCAAAATTGTCAAAATTGACAAAGTTGTCAAAATTGTCAAAATTGTCAAAGTTATCAAAATTGTCGAAATTGTCAAAATTGTCAAAATTGTCAAAATTGTCAAAATTGTCAAAATTGTCAAAATTGTCAAAATTGTCAAAATTGTCAAAATTGTCAAAATTGTCAAAATTGTCAAAATTGTCAAAATTGTCAAAATTGTCAAAATTGTCAAAATTGTCAAAATTGTCCAAATTGTCAAAATTGTCAAAATTGTCAAAATTGTCAAAATTGTCAAAATTGTCAAAATTGTCAAAATTGTCAAAATTGTCAAAATTGTCAAATTGTCAAAATTGTCAAAATTGTCAAAATTGTCAAAATTGTCAAAATTGTCAAAATTGTCAAAATTGTCAAAATTGTCAAAATTGTCAAAATTGTCAAAATTGTCAAAATTGTCAAAATTGTCAAAATTGTCAAAATTGTCAAAATTGTCAAAATTGTCAAAATTGTCAAAATTGTCAAAATTGTCAAAATTGTCAAAATTGTCAAAATTGTCAAAATTGTCAAAATTGTCAAAATTGTCAAAATTGTCAAAATTGTCAAAATTGTCAAAATTGTCAAAATTGTCAAAATTGTCAAAATTGTCAAAATTGTCAAAATTGTCAAAATTGTCAAAATTGTCAAAATTGTCAAAATTGTCAAAATTGTCAAAATTGTCAAAATTGTCAAAATTGTCAAAATTGTCAAAATTGTCAAAATTGTCAAAATTGTCAAAATTGTCAAAATTGTCAAAATTGTCAAAATTGTCAAAATTGTCAAAATTGTCAAAATTGTCAAAATTGTCAAAATTGTCAAAATTGTCAAAATTGTCAAAATTGTCAAAATTGTCAAAATTGTCAAAATTGTCAAAATTGTCAAAATTGTCAAAATTGTCAAAATTGTCAAAATTGTCAAAATTGTCAAAATTGTCAAAACTTTCAAAATTGGCAAAATTGTCAAAATTGTCAAGATTGTCGAAAAAAAAATTATTTTTTTTCAAATATTTTCCGAATTTCCTTCAAACTTGTAAAAAGGTGGCTTAAAATTTTCTAAAGTTGATTTTAAAATTGTCACTTTTTGAAGAATTTATGCGGAAGATTAAAAAATATGTCCAAAATTTTACTATCGCTTTATGTTCTAAGGTAATGTAAAATTATTGTCAAAACTGTCTAAGGTTTGTTTTATGTTTGATTCAAATTTGTCCCATTTTATTTGTGAAATTTGAAAGTCTCACATTTTATTCAAAATTGTGAAAATATTTCTTAAAAGTTCTTATCTTAAGTTTGACTAAAATTTATCATAATTTGAAATGAAGTTGTTTCAAGTTGGTTTGAATTATCTTTAATACTGCTTCAAAATTGTGATTTTTTAAAGTTTTTGCTTCAATTTATTCTTAATGTTGCTTGAAATCAAAAATAGATTCGAGATTGTCTGAAGCCAATTTTCAAAATTGTCACTTATTTAAGTTTTTTTTTCTGTAAGATGATAAATGTGTTTTCAAATTTAACATCAGTTTTTCTTAGGATGTTTCGAACTATTACCTGAACTCTCTTTTAATTTGTTTTATATTTGACTCTATTTTTTCCATTTTTCTAGTTAAAGTTTTTGAAACTTATTTTGTTTAACATTTCTTCCAAATTTTACTCCACTTTTTGTTAGGATGTGTCAAACTTTTATCTGAACTCTCTTTAAAATTTCATTTTCATTGAACTCAATTTTTTTCCATTTTATTAGTGAAAGTTTAAGAAATTTGTCTCAAATATTATTTCAAACAGTGGTTATATTTCTTCAAATTGATAGCCTCAAATTCGTTCCCAAATTATTCAAAATTGATTCGAAATTTTTTCGAATTTGTTTCAAATTTTTTTCATCAATTTGCCTTTAATGATCCTTGAATTGTCAAAAACATTCTCATTGTCACTTATTTATGCTCATTGGCGTGAGACTATTTTACCTTTGTTTCAAATTTTGCTACAGTTTTTCAAAAGTTGTGTAAAATTGTAATCTGGACTCTCTCTACAATAAGTTTTACATTTGATTCATTTTTTCCCTTTTGCTTGTGAAAACTTAGAATTTTTGTCTCAAATTTTTTTTAAAAAATATGATGGTATTTCTTCAAAATTATTATCTCAAATTTGTATCAAAGTTTTTTGTAATTTGACTTGAAGTTTTCTTAAATTTGATTCCAAAATTACTCAAAATTGCTTCGAAATTGTGTAGCATTTGTATTAAGATTTTCTCCCGTTTGCTTTAAATAATCCTTAAAATTATCAAAAAAAAAACCTCATAATTGTTCTAATCGCGTTTCGAAAATGTTACTCATTTGAGTTCTTTTGAATAAGATTTTTTGTTTTTCTTTTGTTTCTTATTTTACTCTAGTTCTTCGTCGGTTGTGAAAAATTCTTATCTGACCTCTCTCTAAAATTTGATTTATATTTGACTCATTTTTTTCCATTTTGCTAGTGAAAGGTTAGGCTCAAATTTTATTTAAAATTTCTTGAAAATAATTATCTCAAATTTTCCCCTAATTTTTTTTTTTTTTAATTTGACCTGAAGTTGTCTCAAATTTGATTCAAAATTACTTGAAATTGCTTCGAACAAGTGTTTGTTTTAAGTGTTTTATTCAGTTTTTCCCTTAAAATTGTCAAAAATTGATTCATAATAAATTACCTTTAACTCGTTTCAAAATTTTCATTTTTATTAGTTCATTTTGCGTTGGATTATTTTGTTTAACATTTGTTTCAAATTAAACTCCAGTTTTTCTTCGATTGTGTCAAAATTAATATTCGAACCTTCTCAAATTTGTGTGATTTTTTACTCAATTTTTCCATTTTGAAAACTTAGGAAAAATGTCTCAAATTTTATTGAAGGAAAGTGGTAGTATTTCTTCAAAATTCTTGTCTCAAATTTGCCTCAAAATTTTCTAAAATTTGACTTGAAGTTGTCTCAAACTAGAACGAAAATTTCGAAATTGTGTCGAATTTGTTCCTTGATTCTTCAGTTTGTCTTTAATGTTCCTTGAAATTGTCAAAAAATTCTCAAACTTGTCCAAAGCCCATTTAAAAAATGTCAATTTTTTCATGCCCTTATGCATGAGATTATTATGTTTAACATTTGTTTCAAATTTTACTCCAGTTTTTCTTCGGTTGTGTCAAATTATTACCTGAACTCTTCTAAAAATTTGTTCTCAGTTTGACACATAATTCCATTTTGCTACTGAAAACTAAGAAATTTGTCTCAAATTTTATTTAAAAAAGGAGTAGTATTTCATTAAAAAATTATGATCTAAAATTTGCCTTATAATATTCTTTAATTTTATATGAAGTTGTCTAAAATGTGATTCAAAATCACTTAAAATTGCTTCAAAAATATGTCGAATTTTTACCTTTAGTTTGTCTATAATAATCCTTGAAATTGTCAACAAAATTCTCAAAATTAACCTAAGCCCATTCAAAATTGTCGCTCATTTGTGTTCTCTTGCGTAAGATTATTTTTTTTAAAAAAATTCAAATTTTACTCCAGATTTTTACAGGTTTTGTCAAATAACTTTCAAAAATCTCTTTAAAATTGATTTTTTATTTGACTCATTTTTTTCCATTTTGCTGGTGAAAGTTTTTGAAATTTGTCTCAAATTTTGTTCTCTACAGTGCTAATATTTCTTCTTAGTTATCATCTCAAATTTTTCCTCTAAATTTTCTTTTATTTTATTTTATTTACATAGTATTCCGTCTCACGACATAACTTGACGAACATAATTCCTAAAATTCACTCGGTTCATAGCAACCGTTCTCCAATTTCTCGGGCACCCCACGTTCGCCAGATCACGCTCCACTTGGTCTAACCACCTCGCTCGTTGCGCCCCCGCTCGTCTTGTTCCTACCGGATTCGTAGCGAACACCTGTTTTGCAGGACAGTCGTCCGGCATTCTCGCAACATGTCCCGCCCAGCGTATCCGGCCAGCCTTAACCACCTTCTGGATACTGGGTTCGCCGTAGAGGCGCGCGAGCTCGTGGTTCATCCTTTGCCTCCACACTCCGTTCTCCTGTACGCCGCCAAAGATGGTTCTTAACACTCGTCGCTCGAATACTCCGAGTGTACGCAGGTCCTCCTCGAGCAATATCCATGTCTCGTGCCCGTAGAGAACAACCGGTCTAATGAGCGTCATATACAGGTTACACTTCGTGCGAGGGCTAAGTCTTCTCGACCGCAGTTGCTTGTGGAGTCCATAGTAGGCACGACTTCCGTGTCATTGTCTGCGGTCACCAGTGAGCCGAGATAGACAAAGTCTTCGACTATCTCCAGCTCGTCGCCGTCGATCGTGACCTTGTTATTACTGGACAAGCGGGTTCGGTCGGTCTCGGATCCGCAGGCCGGCATGTACTTCGTCTTGGACGTATTAATCATCAACCCAATCCTTCCTGCTTCGCGTTTCAGTTTGCGGTAGATGTCCTCCACCGCCGCAGATGATCTGCCGACTATATCAATGTCATCGGCAAAGCAGATAAGTTGACTGGATCTGTTGAAAATCGTGCCCCGCATTTCGCCCACCGCTCGTCGAATAACACCTTCTAGCGCCACGTTGAACATCATGCAGGATAGACCATCACCTTGTCGAAGCCCCCTGCGCGATTCTTCGAATTTTCTTTTATTTGACTTGAAGTTGTCTCAAATTTTATTTAAAATGACTCAAAATTGCTTCGAAATTATTTCAAGTTTGTTTCTAGTGTTTCTCCAAAATTTTCACTTATCTGTGCTTTTACATTTGTATTAATTGGAGTAACATTTTTTCTCAGGTTGATTTTGACTTATTTTTTCCATTTCGCTAGTGAAAACTAAAGAAATTGATTCAAATTTTATTTGCAAAAAAGTGGTAATATTTCTTCAAAATTATTATTTAATTTATTTGTTTAAGTCTTCAAAATACTAAATTATGCACAGACTATTTACAAACTAAGGATTCTTCTTTTAAAGGTTAATTTTGACACGTTAAAATCGAAGTTGTCGCTTGTCTCGTTGAATCTCCTACAGCATGTCCAGATGAGATTGTTGAGTTCGTAAAGCGTGCGGAAAGGCGGGAGCCGGAAGAATTGTTGTTGGCGTAAAGTCCGCGGGGGTGCATTTATTGGCAGACGAAATAAGAGTTCACTGCAGTCGATATTATTACACAACAGGTCGTAGACAAAAAGTCGTTGAAGTAGCTTTCTGCGCTGCGCCAGCGTCGGAAGATGAATCAGATTGCACCTACTTTCGTACTGCGGTAGATGCGTTGCGTCGTTCCAGGGTAATCGGCGAAGAGCGTACCTGAGAAATCTTTTCTGTACTCTTTCGATGCGATCAGAGTGCAGGGCGTAATACGGCGCCCACACTTGGATCCCATATTCCAAAATACTTCTCACGTGTGAGCAGTAGATAGCTTTCAGGCAGTAGATATCACGAAAGTCTTGTGTGTTCCGCTTAATAAACCCCAGCATTGCGCATGCTTTGTTAGTGGCGAAAGAAATATGCTCGTCAAATGAAAGCTTGGAGTCTAGAAGTAGTCCTAGGTCATTGATTGAAGATTTTCTGTCGAGGGGAGTTGAGTTCATTGCGTAATCAAATATAAGTGGCGATTTCTTACGAGTGAATGTTATTGCGCAGCATTTGTCTACATTGACTTCCATGCCATTGCGGTGACACCACGTGAGAAGAGCATTGATGTCCCTCTGAAGCAACGAGCTATCAAAATCGTCTTTCACAACTTTGAAAATTTTAAGATCGTCGGCATAAAATAGTTTTGATGACGTTAGTACAGTGGCGAGGTCGTTAACAAATAAAACGAAAATCAAAGGTCCTAAGATGCTCCCTTGAGGAACTCCAGATGAGATTTCGAACGGTTCAGATCGACTTGTCCTTACTTTAACATGTGCGTGGCGGCCGCTTAAATAGGAAAATAACCATTGCGTTAACCAGTTGGGGAAGCCCATCCTTATGAGTTTTTCGATTGCCAGTGCGTGTGGAACTTTATCAAATGCCTTGCTAAAATCGATGTACACGGCGTCAGTTTGCTCAGAGTTAGCCATGTTATCAATCAGAGGCGAGACGAACGACATTAGGTTAGTGGTTGTGGAGCGCTTCCGAATAAACCCGTGTTGCTGAGGGGCAATTATTCCGTGGACATTCCAGTAAATAGCATCGTAGACCAGACGCTCGAAAACTTTCGATAAGCAGCTAAGAACGGAAATCCCTCGGTAATTTTCGACCTTATTGATGTTACCTTTTTTATGAATGGGAGTTATCGACGCTGATTTCCATTGTGCTGGGAAAGTGCCTTCGGCCAGAGAGCGGTTGAAAAGCATTTGCGCAGGGCGGCTAATACTGCGAGCGCAGTTTTTGAAGAAAGACGGGGGTAGTTGATCAGGTCCTGCTCCTTTAGATGTGTCCAAGGCTTCAAATTCGGTTAACACATCGTTCTCGGTGAGTTGAAACTGCGGTAGGTTAACGTTGTACACTGGCAAACTATTCAGGTACGCTTCATCCGAAGGTGGTAAATTGTTACTTAACACGCTTCGGAAGAACGACATGAATAGGTTTGCCGCATCCTTCGGATCGGTGGCGCTCTTTTCCAAGTAGGACACGGTAGCTGGAATCCCGTTGCTCGATTTCCGTTGATTAATGAATGACCAAAACGATTTCGGGTCGGCTTTTAGGTGTTGCTCCGTGCGTTGTATGTACTCGTTGAATTTTCTCGAGTTCAGCTCCTTGTACGTCCGTTCCAGCTCGCGCAGTAGAAGTTTATTTGGTTCGTTTCGAAGAGCAAAATAGATTTTCCTGGCCTTCCGTAGCCGGTTACGGCAAGTCTTCAGTTCGTCATTCCACCAGGGACGGATTGACTCACGTTTATTGGTTCGTTTTTTCAGTGGAGTGTTGTCGCGAATGATGTGGAACAAAATGCGATAGAAATGATCAGTAGCTACAGTTATATTTTCGGCGCATCGCAGTTCACTCCAGCTAGTATTATTTATAAGATTATTAACTACAGCGTAATTGCATTGGCTAAAATCAAAACGAAATTCTTCATACGATTGCGTGCGCAGGTCAAGATAACACAGCAATGTTAGCACGAACGGTGTATGATGGTGATCTACCCTGAGCAGAGGTTCTGCACATTCAAACAATTCGCAAATTGATGCATCACTTACGAAAACCAAATCTAATAATCTGCCGTTGATGTTGTGAATGTTGTTGATTTGGGCTAGTCCAAGCATACCCGTCGATTCAGTCAAAAGCATTTCTGACTCTGTGGAGGCATTTATCGGAAGAAAACAGGTCAGGTCATCGTCATAAATCCAGTTGAGGGCAGGCAGATTAAAATCGCCTAGCCAGAAAACGTCTTCTTCAGAGCCCGTAATGTTTGATATTTCATTCATGCATGCAACAAACTGCGCGTAGTGTGCGAGAGTTGAGTAGGGTGGAAGGTAAACAGTGCCGATATACAAGGAGCGGTTTTGCAGTTTCAGATGCACAACTACTATTTCAAGGCAAGTAGCGCAATCCACAGTAAGCGAAGAACTACGTATGTTATTTTTCACTCCTATCATTACTCCACCACCACGTTCAAAGCGACTTGTTGTTTCCGAGCGATCGCACCGGTAAAGTGTGTAGCAATCGGTGAGCTCCGAGTCCTTAATTGTGTTGTTGAGCCAAGTCTCCGTAAAGCAAATGATGTCGTAGTCGGCAGCAGAGAGCGCGATGTGAAGATCAGCTGTTTTTGTTCGTAAGCCCCTCACGTTTTGGTAGTAGATAGTAGGAAACGTTTGGAGAGGAGGGTTGGTAGATGCATGCACTGGTGTTTGGTCGCTGGGAGGAGATTCAGTGTTACTGTCTTGCGTATTTGGGTATTGTGTGTATTGCGTTTGTTGTGATTGGAGCGAAGCATTAATTTTCAGTTTGGATCGGTGGTGGTTGAAATGCCATGCGAGATGCCGTGTTCCTCTGGTGTTGGAAATCGAACTCACGGAATGATATGATTATCTAAAGTTTTCCTCAAAATTGTCTTTAGTTTGACTCGAAGTTGTCTTAAATTTTATTAAAAATTACTTTAAATAGCTTCGAAATAATGTCAAATTTGTTTCAAGTTTTTTCTATAATTTGCCTTTCATGTTCCTTGAAATAATTAAAACATTTCCCAAAATTGTCTTAAGCCCTTTTCAAAATGGTTGCTCATTTATGCTCTTTTGTGTGAAATTATGTTGTTTTACAATTGTTTAAAATTTGATCCAGTTTTTCATAGCTTTAGTCAAATTGTTATCTCAATTCTCTCTTAAATTAGATTTATATTTGATTAATTTCTTTTCCATTTGCTAATGAAAACTTAGGAAATTTGTCTGAAATATTATTAAAAATTGCTTCAAAATAATTGTCTCAAATTTTCTTCAAAGTTTCTTTAATTTGACTTGAAATTGTCTCAAATTTGATGAAAAATGACTCAAAATTGCTTCGACATTGTGTTGTGTTTTTCCTCCAATTTTTCTTCAATTTTCTTTGAAATTATCAAAAAAAAAAACTCAAAATTGTCCAAAGCCTGTTTTCAAATTGTCGCTCATGTTTTTTTTGCGTGAGATTATTTTTTTTAACGTTTGTTTCAAATTCTTTTCCAGTTTTTCTTAGGTTGTATCAAATAATTTTTCTCCAGTTTGCTTGTGACTGTTCCTGAAATTTGTCTCAAATTTTGTTCTAAACAGTGAAAATATTTCTTCTCAGTTATTATCTCAAATTATTCCTCAAATTTTTCTTCAATTTTACTTGAAGTTGTCTCAAATTTGATTCCAAATTATTGAAAATTGCTTTAAAATTGTATTGAGTTTGTTTCAAGTTTTTGTTCAGTTTGTCTCTAATTTTCCATTTATTTTTCATTTTTTTTTTTTTCAAAATAGTCCTAAGCCCTTTTAAAAACTAACACTTATTTATGCTCCTTTGCGTTAGATTATTTTGTTGGACATTTGTCTCAAATTTAACTCCAGTTTTTTTATAGGATGTGTCAAATTATAAACTCCCTTAAAAATATGTTTTATATTTGGCTGATTTTTTTTTCATTTTGATAGTGGAAATTTGTCTCAAATATTATTAAAAATTTCTTTAAAATTATTTTCTCAAATTTTCCTCAAAATTTTTTTCAATTCGACTCGAAGTTGTCTCGAATTTGATTCCAAATTATTCAAAATAGCTTCGAAATTGTGTCAAATTTGATTCAAGTTTTTTCTCCTGTTTGTCCTCAATGATCCTTGAAATTTTCAAAACAAATCTCAAAATTGTCATGAGCCCATTTCAAAATTGTCACTTTTTTATGCTCTTTTGCATAAGATTATTTTGTTTAACGTTTGTTTCAAATTTTACTCCCATTTTTCTTCGGTTGTGTTTGTTTGTTATCTGAACTCTCTCTAAAGTTTGTTTTATATTTGACTTTTTTTTTATTTTGCTTCTATTCTTAACAGTGGTACTATTTCGTCAAAGTTATAATCTCGAGATTCTCCTCAGAATTTTCTTTAATTTGACTTGAAGTTGTCTCAAATGTTATTCAAAACTCCTCAAAATTGCTACGAAATTGTGTCGAGATTATTAAAAATTTTCTCCATTTTATCTTTAATGTCCCTTAAAACTGTTAAAAAAATCAAATTTGTCCAAAACTCGTTTGAAAATTGTCAGTTATTCATATATTTTTTACGTTTGATTGTTATTTTTTTTTATTTGTTTCACATTTTACTCTTGCTGTTAAGGCTGTGTAAAATTTGATTCAAATTTTAAACCAGTTTATTTTATTAAGATTGTGTTATTTTTTTGAATATGTCTCAATTTTTATTCCAGATAATGAAATTGTTTTCGTAAAAATTTGCAAGATTACATTCTCTTCAATGTAATCTCAAATTTTCTGTAAAGTTCTCTAGAATTTAATAATTTTTTTTTTTTTAAATTGTGTCGAATTTGTTTCAAATTTGTCCGAAAAGTTACTTAAATTAGTAAAAAAATCACTCGAAATAGTCTCAAATATATCTCAAAATTCACTTATTGACTTATTCACTTCACTTATTCAATTCTTTTTAGTATAAGCTTATTTTGCTTTATAATTTGTTCCAAATTTGTTTCAATTAGGTTATTCAAACATTATTCTCAGAACTGTCTAAACTGTTAAGCTTTTTTTTTTAAATTTAGTCTTGATTTGGTAGAAATATTTGTCTCAAATAAGTTCTAAACGTAGAAAGATAGATATTTCTATCTTATTTGGATCGAAATTGTCTTAAATTTGTCTCAATAATGTCTCAAAAAAGTCACTTTTTGTTTTGAAATTGTGTCAAAATTGACATGAAATTAAATTAATAAATAATTAAAATTTTTCGAAATTATTTCAAAACACTTCCAACATGATTTCAAAAATTTTGTCGAAATTAACATAAGTTTTAAAACTGCTCCAGATTTGTGTTGTTAATTACAAATTTGTCTCAATATTTTTTTAATGGAAATTGTTTCTTTTTTTTTTAATCTGTTTCGAATTTTTCTCGCATTCAGTTCTAGAGGTAGTCCCAATATTTTCTTATAATGGTTTACTCTTTATTGTATTGACCCAAAATTGTTTAAGATTGTTTTAGATTTCAAATCGTTCCAAAATTGTTCTACAATTGATCCACATTTTTAGCTAGTTTCAGAGTTAAAACATATTTGATTAAAAATTCCAGCGAAAAAAAGTGAAATGTTTCAGCTTAATAAGTCCCAAATTTACCCCATATCAATGGAAAATTTTCGATTGGATTCCCTTCAAATCGTCTGTTATTTGTAATAACCTTTTTTTAATTTGTTTTAACAGTTTATCAAATTTGCTTTAAACTTTTTTTCAAATTTGTTTGAAAATTATGTTTTTTATTCTCAAAGATGGCATTTAAATGTTTTATGTTAGAAAATTTGCAAAGCTATCAAAGTTTATTCATTAATTGGGTCTATAATTAATCTGTATTAAAACAATGTTTTGTTTAAACAGTCTTATTTTATTTATGTTATTAAAACTGTACTACTTTGTGTCCGAATAGCTTAAAATAAATCTCAAAATTGTTTCAAATTCATTCATTCAAATTCTTTTTTCCAAAATTTGTTACAAATTTTTCTCATATAAGTCTTTTAATTTGATACAGATTGTTGTAAATTTATCTCAAAATAGTTTCTAAATCGTTAATATTTTTTTTAAAGTTTGAACAAGTTGCTTCTACATTTTTATTTAAAATTGTCTTTTTTTTCTCAGAAATATTTATCTTTAGGCTAAAGACGGTTCCAAATTTTATTATCAAAATGTTCAAAAATTTTCAATATCAAAAATTCACTTTAACGACTGAGTTTTTTAGATTTTGTTTTGAATTTTTTCTTAAAATTGTCACAATACTACAATAGTTTTTCAAAATGATGTTCTTTAGGCTGAACTATAAATTTGCTTCAAAATAATTTTTAAGCAGTTTAGTTTTCAAATTTGAAATAAATATTTCCATGACAAAGATTTAAAAAAATCTGAATCCTAGAATAAATTCAGCTCAGGTAAATCACTAACCATGATAAATTGTTAGGAAAATGGCAATTATTGTAATTTTCTATTCATCTTAATTGACGTTTGTTTTCTTCATTTTCAACTGAAGGGTTGATTAAAAAATTCCGCTGTAGTGTTTTGAATATGAAAAAAAATAATCGCGATTTGAAAGCTGAATGTTTGATCAGGAAAAAATCAAGTTTATGTTTTTAGAATAAAAAAAATTAAAATTGAAAAACAAAGACGAACCAATCGAAAATATTTCTTAATATTTAAATAGCTTGTCTTTAAAATTCTATAAATTTATTTTCAAAATTTAAAAAAAAACTGTACTATAAAATTTGGTTAAATAATTTGAAAATTTAGTAGATTTAGCGTCCTGAACTCGAATCTTTTGTCAAATTTGAACTATCACATTTAGCTTTGATTATACGAACTTTTAAAATGCGTCAATTTTAAATGAAATCAATCATTGATAACTGTTTAACTATCAAACCTACATTTAAAAAGAAATCTGATTCTTATTCGTTTATTATATTTCATTCAAATAAGAAATTATATTTTGATGATGAAGATGATGCATGTTCTAAAAAAGTAATATTCAATAGTTTTTCAAACTCGGGAAAGATATTATTACAAGTAATTTTGATATTATTGTCCGAACCAAATTCCGTTTGGTTCAAAAGTTCTTTACAAATTCGTTCAACGAGAAAAATAAACAAATAGAAAACTTTTAGAACATTTATCGCAGAACTCAAAGTGACTTGAAATCTTGATGAAAGTTGATGATTGATTCAAATCTTTTATTTCAAAATGTTATGTGTTTGTTTTCAAGTTTTGCTTTCTAAAATAATTTTAACCTATTTTTAAAAGTTACTTCAATAACAAAAGCTGGTAGAAAAATTCCATATTTAGATTCAGGGCACTCAAATTAGTCAAAATTACGGTTTAAATTTCTTGCACCTCGGAAAAATGTAAATTTTTCGGCCTTGTTTAATTAACTAAACCTGCTCAAATGTGATGATGAGAAAAACAAAAATAATATAAAATTGAGACTGAAATTGGTTTCTTGAACAAATTTCATATCAGCATAACATTTTTTAAGACATAAATGATTCTATTTCAATCAAATTTTTAGTATTGAGGTATAAAAGGGTATTAGATTTTAGATTTTTGCTTATTGTTTGAGAGTAAAACGCTTGTAACATGGTTTCCAACTTGTCGATGCATAAGATTAGTGTTCGATCGATTAATTTTGAAGTTTAAATGGTTCGTTTCAAACTCTGTTCTTGTTTAGTTACACTTCTACACTAAAGACGAGGTAGGGTTTTTGTAATTCAAGTTTATAGTTTCAATACAAAAGGTTAATCAAAATTAAGAATCAGAAATTAGTATGAACTCATGAACGTTATAGAGTTAAGAATAAATTCCAGCCAAATTTCTGACTTGCTTGTTAACACTTATTTATAAACATCTTTTAATGTGTACTTTTTCGATCTACTACGGTGAAAATTTTACTTGGAAAAAATTTCCAGGGGGGGGGGGGGGGGTTTAAACCCCTTAAACCCCCCCGTTCGCACGGCTTTGGCTTCAGCTATGGAAATATTTAATCATTCAACCATCAAAGTATTTGAAAACCCCTTAAAAATTCATTAATAAAAATTCTATAAAAAGATATAAAATAACAGATTTAAATTTTGCAAAAAAAGTTAATATCTTGTTCAAATTTGTCAAAATGTGGTCTGAGATAAACGTCTTAATAATCTTAATTGATCTACACAAAATTTTTGTGTACCTTCAAAAAAATATTTTGATGTTTTTGGAGATGCTACAGACAAATGTCATACAAAAAAATATTTGAATTCATTTTTATCTTTTATAATTCTCTTAAATCGATATCAATATTCGATTTAACATTTTCCAAATTGCTTAGGTAACCTATATTTTTTTCTCTTTTCCACTTCCAGGTACACTGCCAACCTCCACTTGCGGACTACAAACATTCTACCATGGTGTGAAAAGGTTAATTATGATGACCATAGGAATGAAATAAAAGTGGAGAAAAAAAAGATTCCAACCGCACTTGAATGATGATGTTTTATTAGTTCCATAAATAACTGCCCCATCAACAATAACTACAATGGCATAAAAAATCCCGTTTTTTCCTACCCATCAATCCTTGTTTGTGTTTTTTTTTCTCTCGCATGTAATGCACACCAATGTTAATCAACTGAATGCATCTGAACCTGGACCTGGGTCCAGGTCACAATAATAAAATAGTAAAATATACGTAGAAAAAAAACCACGGCTGACCTCATTACTGAAAAGGTACACACGGAAAGCACAAACAGATGGGGAGAAACATAAAAAAATATTATTGAGCGCACATCAGGAGCAAAAAAAATGACACACATTTTCCCACATTGCCGAACATCGACAGGAGTTCTCTGACAGGAGCATAAATATTACAGATGTTTTCTCTCAACTCGAATATGTAGGTGGATTGGTGTGGCCTGAACTATTGCTGAATGAAACCTTTCCCTTTTTTCGGGTGGGTAAAATTGGAGGTAAAACAACAACAGCAAGGGGTCAATGCCATATATGACAAATTGTGAATGAGGAGCAATGGTAGAAAAAATCGCACTGGGAATATCGATCAAACATCTCAACAGAAAGCCTCGAATTTAGACATGCAGATGTGATGTCTCCAATTTTGATTAAATTTTAGCCTATTTTGAATTGCATTTATACAAGTTTTGCTTAAATCTTTTAAGAAGGTGTTCTGGTTCAGAATCGAAATTTGAAAAAAAACAATTTTTAAAATTTTTTGACAAAATTTTTGAAATTTAAGTTCTACTTATTCTAGATTATTTCAAGAAATTTTCAAAACAGTGAACTCAATTTGAGGAAAAAATACCGACCGAATTCAATAGTCACAGATTCATCAATCATTCTGCTCCATTTGGGTCCCAGAACAGATATTGATTGTGCATTTCGATATTTTTTTTGCGTTGTTGCACGAACCCATTTCCATATTTTTTCCTTCATGCATAATTCATGTGCGACAAGTGCAATATTTTGATGAACGGAGGGTCGATTTGCAGCTGCGATTGTAATCTGTATTCCAACTAGCATCGAAAATAGCAAATTTCGTCGAGAAAAAATACATAAGTTGGAATAAAGAAAAGGTAGGTTAACTTAAATTTAAAAATTTTACATTGAATCAGATTTTTCTGAAATAATTCTTAACAAATATCTACTTTTTTTTTACTGGTTGAATTAAAAAAAAGTGATTACTTCTCTTCTATAAGCTCGATTTGAGAAAAATTAAAGCTTATCACCAAAATGTTACAACCAAAGCGCTTCAATTAAAACTGACGACCATTCTGAATTGCACCAATAAGAAGAGAAAAGTTCGCCTGGGCTCTGCTGTCATAATCCACAGCTCAAATTTACACCATAAAACCATCAAGCGCCGATCGACAGTAAGAGGATTTTCCATAAGGTCGATATCATAGAATAATAAAATAAAACTCTGAAATCGGCTACGAAGCAAAAGCAGAAGAAAAGCAGAAACCATTCGCCCATTCCCAAATGGTGGTGGTGGTGGGTGCCATGGAATTTATTATGGCCAATCCTGGGGCCAGTCATGAAACAGTAAACAGAAAATACGCTTTTCCTTTCGCTAAAGCCTGGCTAGCAAGCTGGAAATTCTCCAGGATCGAACTGGAATTTGAACCCCCAATCGAAAGCACAGCCCAGGCCTGGTGTATGCTCGATAGTAGAAGTAAATGGAATAAATAACGAAATGTAACCAAACCCAGAAAAGGATTCCGAATCCATTCGTCTTGTTGGCACCCTGAGAGCATTTCGATACGTGGTCGACTCTAAAGGACTTAAAAACAAAGTGGTTCACAAAGATAATATACAAAAATTGTCAAAATTGTCAAAATTGTCAAAATTGTCAAAATTGTCAAAATTGTCAAAATTGTCAAAATTGTCAAAATTGTCAAAATTGTCAAAATTGTCAAAATTGTCAAAATTGTCAAAATTGTCAAAATTGTCAAAATTGTCAAAATTGTCAAAATTGTCAAAATTGTCAAAATTGTCAAAATTGTCAAAATTGTCAAAATTGTCAAAATTGTCAAAATTGTCAAAATTATCAAAATTGACAAAATTTTCAAAATTGTCAAAATTGTCAAAATTATCAAAATTGTCAAAAATTGTCAAATTTTAAATTTTTCTTATTTGTAAAATTGTTTCAATTTCGTATTTGGTCCAAAGTTTTCTTAAATTTTTTTAAACTGTTGTCTTGAAGTTGTCTCGGAATGCTTGAAGTTGTTCTCTTTGACTTTTCTCAATTTTGTTATTTTTTTTTCTTTCAAATTTTCCCTTATTAACCTGTAAAAGAGAGAAAAAAATTAAATTAAATCATTGTTAGTTATTATTTATTTGTCTCATTATTTTCATTATTTTATCTAGAAACTCCCAAAAATTTATCCGGATGTTCATTTTTAATTATCCTTGACGCAGGCTTAAAATCATCATTAAGGATTCATTTTAATGGTCTTATTATCTCTTCACATACTTGCATCTTTATCTCAAAATATTCTCAAATTTATCACGAAATATTCACAAATTTATCTGAAGAATTGTTAAATCGCTAGTTGAAAAGTGGTTACAAAATTTGTCTTAAAAGTGTTTCCAATTTTTTTTTTGATTTTTTGTTAAATTTGACTGAAGTTTCCTTCATTTTTAAAAATGATGTTTTTAAATTCTGTTTGAATTTCTTATATAATTATTATCGGAAAGTCTGAAATTAGTTTTTTTTTATCAAATTAGTTTTAATTTGACTAAATTCTCTATTGATTTTTGTAAGATTTGTTTTAAAGTTCTCTCAAATTGATCCTGACTTTTTTCTTTTTCCATTCGAAATTGTCTTAGATCCATTTCGAAATTCTCTCAGATTTGTTGTCATTATGTTTTTTTATTCGTGAAATTGTTAAATTTAAATTGTTTCAAATGTGACAGAAATCTGTTTGCAATATGTCGTGAATTTGTTTCTATTTTACGAAAAAAAATTCTCTTTCTCCTTAATTTTTTTCGAAATTTATTCATACTTGTTTCAAATTTGTCTAAAATTGATATCAAAATCTTCAAAGAATTTTTTAATTTAATTTTTTATCTTCACTCCAATTTCGTCTCAAAATGGATTCAAATGCTATAATTTGTAAAAAATTTATCTCAATATAATAATTTTGTTACTTTCTTCAATTTGCTTTATTTTCTATACTTAAAACTATGCAAAATGGTCTTTTAATTATTGATATGACTTGATTTTTTATCGTCTTAGTTTTTGATATAAACATATTTTATTTAATATTAAATTAATCTCAATTTCTCAAATAACAGTTGTCAAATTTTTTGATTAAATCATTGACATTTTATAAAAATTGTCTTCAATTTGTCTTTACTCGTCTTTATTTTGTTCCCAATTCGTTTAAAGTCTGTTTCGAATTTGTTTCAAAATATCATCTAAATTTTCTCAAAATTATAATAAATTTATTTTGAAATTGTTTCAAAATTGCCCTCTTCATTTCAAAACTGTCTCTAAGTGACATTGAAATAATTTAAAATTGCCACTTCTGTTTTGCAATTGTTTTACTTTAATTTCAATATGTGTCAAATTTATCCTTAGCATGTCTCCAATTTTCCAAAAATTATTTCATTTTGAAATTATTTCATTTTGTTTCCAGTTTCGTTTATATTTTTCATAAAAATATCTAGACAACAGTGTTCGGCATCGCTAATTGAAAAATTAGCGGCGCTAATTAAATCGCTAACTCATTCAAATTTAACGATCGCTAATTAGAACCGCTAAATGAGCGGAAAAAGTTATCGCTTCAAGCTTAAAGCGCTAATCGCTAATCGCTAACTGTTGATAAACAATAACGTAAACAGGATGGCAACAGCATGGATTATGGTTGCATCTCAATTCGTTTGCTCAAATACTTTACAAACATAGTGCAGATTGATAGGAGCATTGCCAAACGTGAATCTAAAAACTAAATGAAATAAAAATGCAAATTCATTCTATGGTGAAACTATTTTATTTTTATTTTGCCTGATTTGAAATACTAGTAAAAACTGCTTTGTGAAAAGGAAATATCTCTTCGACTTAAAACAAGTTGTAAAAAGCGGATTTTTCCAGCATTTATTATTCGAGACTTGCCGTGTGAGATAGTAATGTGAGATCTAAAAAAAACTTAGAAATCTGGAAAAGCTTTTGAAAATCCATCGATTAACCTAAAAAACACATTTCATGTCATGTAAAATATTGATCAAGTAGGCCGTTATTACTGTACTTTTGCAAGCAAAAAACAGTATCTTAAAATTGACCTTCTAGCTTTGAATTATATAAATGATGTTTAAAATAGTTTAATACTGTTTAACAATATTTATTGATTTGTTTGTCTGAGAATGTAGAGAAAAGAAGTAAAGAGAAAAAAAAGTTAATCTGTATGAGGCACTTCTGCCCTGAGGCCATTCGAAGTGACCATTATTAAGAATTATGCCCGATGTCTTCTTTACTTGTCAAATGACAAAAAATCGACTTCTATCAGTAATAATTTGTGAATTTGAAACAAGTAAATGGAAGTTAGCGTTCTTCATTTAGCGGAACCGAAAAATAGCGGAACTTTTCAGTTCGCTAGCTCAATCAAAATTTAGCGGCAAAATTAAACCGCTAACAAAAAGTTATCGGACTAACTAGCGATTAGCGGATTAGCGTTTTTGTGCCGAACACTGCTAGGCAATGTTTCAATTTGGAATAATTTTCTTCAAATTGTTTTTGAATTTTCTCAAATTGATCTTAAATTTGTCCATAAGTTAAATTTTCTTATTTCCTCAAGTTTATTTTAAATTTTCCTCAAATTTGTTCCGAAATGGTTTTTTAATCATCTTTGAATTGTCTCATAATAGTGCTTTCTGTGGTTTATTATTTTCTCGAATTGGTCTTTGTATTGCCTATTTTGATATTTAGCTCCAGTTTTTCTATTTTTTTTAAATTTTATCTCAAATCTGTCTTGACTTTATATTGAATTTTACCTGAATTTGGTTTAAATTGTATTTGTATTAAAAAATCAAGTTTTCCACAAAATTGTTAAAGATTAGTCTCAAAACTTTACAAATCGGTATCCAAATTATCTTTCGTTTGTATTCAAATTGTCATAAAATTGTTTTAAGA
The DNA here is from genome assembly GCF_029784155.1 of Uranotaenia lowii. Taxonomy (NCBI): domain Eukaryota; kingdom Metazoa; phylum Arthropoda; class Insecta; order Diptera; family Culicidae; genus Uranotaenia; species Uranotaenia lowii. The sequence continues at coordinate 25,820,646 of NC_073691.1, read as the reverse complement.
CTGCTGCATAAATGTCTTATTTTGTTTTGTCTCATATTGAAGTGAAATGGTTTCATTTTATTTCAAAATTGTCCCACTTTGATTTAAAATTGATTAACATTTATCTCAAATGTTTTTACATGTTTTTTTTTTGTAGGTTTTTCTTTATTTGAATCAAAACTGTTGAAAAAGTGTCTCAAATTTGTCTTTTCTCAAAAAAATTCTTCCAAGTTTTTCTCAAATTGGTCTTAATCTTGTTTCATAATAGTCAACAATTTTCTCAAATTTTTTTTTAATTTGTCTATAACTCTTCTATGCCCTCATCCCGGTCCTGCTGCTCCTAAATAATTAAATGTTAAGGGGTAAAGTATGGTGTACGTAATTAAATTTTCCTTACAATAAATGGTCTTTTACTCTTTTTAACATCTGTAAATTTTTTGGGAATTTTTCTACCCATCTTTATTAATTATTAATCTTTATATTCTTTTTCCAAGAATAAACATTTTTACCGATATGCCAAACAAATAGCAAATATCAATTAAACTGTGGTTAACTAATCTGGAATTTTTTCCGCAATATTGTCTGAAAAATTGTGTTTTTATTTTTTATTTTTCAAAACTACCTGAGTACGGATGCTAGAACTGCATTAGAAAGTTATATAATTTCCTTTATATGAAAATGAAATAAATAATTTCGTAAATGCCTCAAATTCCTCTCAATTTTTTTCTAGCTTATTTGTTTCAAAAATTCATCCAAATTGAGTCCAATCAATTTGATTTTGTTTAAATATAGAGTTACGGTAGAACCCGACCAAGTATAGATCACCTGACGTGGAGACATGCCAGCCATCAGCAGCGCACCTGCGAGACTGCAAGCTCAGCAGTTAATCACCATAAAAGGCCTTGCCGGCCACATGCTCGCTCTCTTGGACCTCGACCTTCATAGTGAAAACATTGTGTAGTGATTATTGTTAAGGTAAAAGTGTGTAATGGACAAATAAAGCTTTTTAAAAAAAGCAAACCAGGACTCCATCCTGTAATTGGCGCAGCCTACGGTAGGTGCGTTAGTAAGTGAAGTGAAAAACAGTGTATAGGTGAAGTGAATTTCCAAGGAAAGGAACAGCCGCAAGAGAGCCTCCGCGACTAAGCATCTGACCAAGGTTGGAGTTGAGGGGCCACCGCACGACACTCCTAACGTACCGCCGGCCAACGATTGCAAGGGTAAGTTTTTTTTTCTTACATTTTTCTAAGTGTTAAGTGAAGAATATTAAAATTTTCCCGCTGTGCGGTGATCATTATTTTGATTGATGTTTAGTTGTTCTAAGAGAGGCTAACATCAAAATAAATTGTGTGACGAACCGCCCGGAGTTAGAATCGTTCCAAGAGAAATTCTACTCCACGCGAGACTGTGGAGTTCTAAGAGAACCACAGTTCAGCAGTTCTACACGAGTTCTGAGAGAACGTGTAGAATAACAAAAAAAAAAAAAAAAAAAAACGCGCCCCGGGCAAACATTAATGCCGAAAGAGCGAAAAATAAAAAACGCACTAGCGAAAGCCCGCAGTGAGTTACTGAATTCTGCTAACATAACAGAATCAGATTATAGCACCGACTCGGATTCGTCTGGAGATTTTGCACACGTTCCGGTGAAAAATCTACCAAACCTGACGAACCTTTCAATAGACGGATTTCCTACTCAAGAAAAAACTACCATGGAGGAGATTATAGATCAATTAAACTCCATGCGTCTGATGATGGAGACGTTTAGAAATAAACAACTGGAACAGGACCAAAGGTTCCAAAGTTTAAGTTTTCCCACCATGAATGTGGAAAACTTATTCAAAATTCCGGATCCCATAAAAATGATCCCGAATTTTGACGGTAACCGCAAGCAGTTATCGTCATGGCTCGCTACTGCTGAGCAAATATTAGACAATTTTGAGCCACTAGTGACTCAAAATCAATTTAAACTCTACGTTACAGCAATTGCTAATAAAATTACGGGACGAGCAAAAGACATTTTGTGCCTCGCTGGCAACCCCGAAAGCTTTGCTGAAATAAAAGAAATACTGATAAGTGCACTAGGTGACAGACAAGAACTTTCAACCTATAAAAGCCAACTATGGCAGTGCAAAATGGCAGAGGGAACATCAATCTCCAATTATCACCAAAAAATAAAGGAGATTGTGCAAAATATCAAAACATTAGCCAAACAAAAACCTTTATACAAGGAAAATTGGGCGGCTATAAACGCTTTTATTGAAGAGGACGCGCTTGCGGCGTTTATCGCAGGCCTATGTGAACCCTATTTCGGATATGCTCAGGCAGCCCGACCTGCAGACATAGAAGATGCTTACGCATTCCTATGCAAATTCAAATCAAGGGAGGTTGCAGCCCTTAACATTAGAAGTCAGGACTTCAGAAAAAATCCTAAAAAAGATTTTGAACAAAGAAACCAAGGCACACATTCAAAATCGTTCAACACACAAAAACAAACCACACCGCCACCCATGACCGACGGATTTAGACAACCAGCTCCACAACCGATGGACATAGACCCATCTATCAGAAGTAGATTGACATTGAATAAAAAATTAATAAACAACCAAGAAATCGAAAACGAGGATAGAGACATAAACGAACAATCCGACGAGGATGATGCAGATTTAAATTTTTGCACAGTCCAACTTCAACCAAAAGTACCCTAAACTATTTACCCTATTTAAAATGCAAATTCAAACATTCAAAATTGAATATCCTATTAGACACTGGAGCAAATAAAAACATAATTCGACCAGGTATTTTCCTAAACACCATAAAAATTACAGACACTAGTATCAGGAACATGATGGGAAGAAAAACTATTAACAAAAAGGTGACCGAAAATGTTTTGAGCCCAAAACTTCCAACTCAAACGTTTTACGAATCAGAATTTCATAGTTTTTTTGATGGCATCATTGGTTCGCAATACATGGCCCAATGCAACGCCAAAATCGACTATCCAAAAGGAACCATCACTTTCCTAAATATTACTTTCCCCTTTTCAAAATACTTCCCCAAGCAAAAGGAAAACCACCACACGATCACCGTAAATACAACTAAGAACGGCGATTGGTTAGTTCCCACATTTCAACAATTAGATGAAAATATTTGCATTCAGCCGGGTTTGTACAGATCTGAAAATTTGAAGTCAACGATTAATGTAACGACAAAATCTAAAAAATTACCTCAATGTTTCCCTAAACTGAATTTAAATGTAAACAATTTTGACACAATTACACCGATACTAACAAATAATCGGAAAGATCTAACCGAACAGGACATAGAAAACCTGATAAGAACATCCCATTTATCAGCATTCGAAAAAAAGAAACTGATTAACATCATTTACAAAAATCAAGCTGTACTTTTAAAACAGGGAGAAAAACTTTCTGCGACTACAGCAATTACTCACAGAATAAATACAATAGACGATCGACCGGTATATACAAAAAGCTATCGTTACCCTTACCATTTCAAAAAGGATGTCGAGGAGCAAATTCAAGAATTGCTCGATAATGGGGTAATCAAACCATCCGCCAGTCCGTATTCATCACCAATTTGGGTAGTCCCCAAAAAAGTAGATGCATCAGGAAAAAGGAAAGTGAGAATAGTTATCGACTATAGGAAACTTAACGAAAAGACTATAGACGATAAATTCCCAATGCCACAGATCGAAGAAATCCTAGACAGTCTTGGTAAATCTGTCTATTTTTCAACAATCGACTTAAAATCTGGATTTCATCAAATTCCGATGGATCCTGCACATATGGAGAAGACTGCTTTCTCTACTGATAAAGCAGTATATCAATTTACAAGGATGCCTTTTGGTCTCAAAGGGGCACCAGGGACATTCCAAAAATGTATGAATAGCATTTTGGCAGAATACATAGGCTCAATTTGTTTTGTATATCTTGACGATATCATAACAATCGGTTATAACTTAGAAAACCATTTGGGAAATCTTGAAAAAGTTTTGAAACGTTTGACTGACTTCAACCTCAAAATTCAGCTGGACAAATGCGAATTCCTAAAGAAAGAAACGGAATTTTTGGGACATATTATTTCCAGCGACGGAATAAAACCCAATCCTGAGAAAATTAGTAAAATTATCGGCTGGCCTTTGCCAAAAAACACGAAGGAAATTAAACAATTTTTAGGCCTGGCAGGTTATTATAGAAGATTCATTAAAGATTTCTCTAAAATCACCAGACCAATGACGAAGTACCTTAAACAAGACACAGTCATAGATAAAAATGATAAGGAATTTTCTTCGGCTTTTAATACGCTAAAACAAACTATAGCCACCGATCAAGTTCTTACTTACCCTCAGTTTGAACTACCGTTTATTCTTACAACGGATGCCTCAGGATTCGCATTAGGCGCTGTGCTTTCGCAAACTCAAGACAATATAGAAAGACCTATTGCATTTGCATCAAGAACGCTTAATGACACAGAAACTCGGTATGCCACAATAGAGAAAGAGGCTCTAGCTATAATCTGGGCCATTAATAAATTCAAACCTTACCTATACGGAGCTAAATTTACTCTAGTAACTGACCATAAACCTTTGACATTCATAAAAACATCTGAAAAAAATGCTAAAATTTTGCGCTGGCGCTTAGAACTCGAAAATTATGACTTCACTGTCAAATACAGAGAAGGAAAATCGAATGTGGTTGCTGATGCTTTAAGCAGACTACCAATTGACATTAACCTGAATTCAAATGAAGACGCAACTGAATCAGAAGAGGACGACGATGAAACCGTCCATTCGGCTGACACTTCGGATGATTTATTTATTTATTTATTTATTAAGTCAAACTATGTAGACTACAATACTTAAAACTACTTAAAACTAATGTAAGCTATTTTGTTGTTCTATGAAGTTGTTTTTGAATGCCTTTTTTAATTGTGTTTTGTTCATCGCTACGTCTATAATTTCACTTTGTAAATTGTATTTGTACATCATTTGATTAATAGGTTGATGTTTTGCATAGTCTTTGTCGTAAAGTTTAATGTAGAACAAATGTTTATTTCTTAATGGACGGGAGGGTGCGTAAAAATTTAGTTTTGAAAGTAATTCAGGACTGTCTATTCTTTGTGTAACAACATCATTTACAAATGCAATTTGGGAAAATTCTCTGCGTTTACTGAGAGGTTCTATATCAATAAGCTTACAACGAGATTCATACGATGGCAGAGGAAAAGTGGTCCAATTTATTTTACGTAGCGCATATAACAAAAATTGTTTTTGAACTGATTCGAGACGTTGCTCGTGAATATTTGAATAAGGATTCCATATGATGCTACAATACTCCAGTATCGAACGAACATAGGATATATAAAGTGATTTTATGGTGTATGGGTCTTGAAAGTGTTTGCTGAAACGTTTTACAAATCCTAGCATGCAATTTGCTTTATTGATGATATTGTTCTGATGTTCTACAAACGTGAGTTTTGAATCCAGTATGACGCCAAGATCCCTTACAATTTTGCATTTTTGTACTGGTTGATTGCCTAATTTTGTTTCAATGATGGGGTAACTTTGCTTTCTGCTAAATGATATAGAGTTGCATTTTTTAACATTCAATTGAAGTAAACTTTTGTTGCACCATTCAAAGAAAACATTGATTTCGTTTTGAAATGTTTCAACATCTTCGGTTGTTTTTATTTTCAGAAATAGTTTAATATCGTCGGCGTATATTAGGTATTCAATCCGTTTTAGAATAAAGGAAATGTCGTTAACGAACAGTATGAAAAGGAGAGGTCCTAAATGAGACCCCTGAGGCACACCAGAGGTCACAGCTACAGATTTAGATAATTCGTTTTGGAAACGAACGATTTGTGTTCGATCAGTTAAATATGATTGTAACCAGGAGAGAAGATTTGGATGAAAGCCAATTTTTTTTAATTTGAAGATTAAAAGGGGTATGTCAATGCGATCAAAGGCTTTGCTAAAGTCGGTATAAATAGCCTCAACATGAAAGCCTTTGCTCATAGAATCGATAACGTATGTAACGAATTCGAGAAGATTTGATGCTGTAGAGCGCCCTTTGAAGAAACCATGTTGTTTACTCGTTATAATATTTTTTACTTGTTGATAAATTTTTTCATTTATTATTGATTCAAAAAGTTTTGGGATGCAAGACAAAATAGCTATTCCTCTATAATTTCGTACATCTGATTTTTTTCCGGACTTGAAAATCGGAATTAAAAAAGATTTTTTCCAAAATTTGGGTACTTTTCTATAATTTAATGACATATTAAAAAGAATCAGAAGAGGCTCTGTCAATTCGGCCGCCAAGTTTTTAAGAAAACATGGTGGAAGTCCATCAGGCCCTGCTCCTTTGGAAGCATCAAGTTTTCTAAGTCCTTCGGAAACATTATTGTAATCAATTTCATTGACCTGAATGTCACACGCTAAATCTGGAATGATTGAAAAGTATTCCCTATCTCGGTCAGCCTCAGTGAAAGAAGTGTACACTTCTTGAAAAAATGTTGCAAATAAGTTAGAAATTTCCAGTGGATTATTTCCAATGCTTCCGTCAAGTGTCAATTGAGTAGGGAAGTTTGAATTCTTCATCTGCTTTTTAGTATAGCCAAAGAACGCTTTTGGGTTTTGTTTAATTTCTTTTTCAATTTTCTGATTGTATTTTTCAAAAGAACTTTTTATACATGAATTAAGCTGGTTGCATAAATTTATATAATTTTGATGATTTGTAACACTTCTATCACTTCTGTAGACTTTATGAGCTTTTTGCTTCCTATTTTGTAAGTTTTTCAAATCCTTGTTATACCAGACAGGGTGTTTAGAGCTGTAGGACCTTCTTTTAAATTTTGAAGGAACATAACTGTTTATTAGATTAATCATTATGTTATAAAAGGTTTCTACTGTTGTATCAACATTTCCTTCATTGTTCAATACACTTGACCACTCTATATTAATTAGTTCTAGTTTCAATAGTTCGAAGTTTGAATTCTGATAGTCTGGCATTTCCTCGTATTCCCAGTCGCGAGGTTTGGCACAGTTATGGATAAAGAGCGAGTATTCTATCGCTTTGTGAAATGCTTCGTTTTTCCATAGTGGATCAGCCGATTCGTTTACGCAAAAGTCTTCTGTACAGTTAGTAAAAAGTAGATCAAGATAATTATTGTTACTATTTTTAACATGATTTACTTGGTTTAAGCCTAAAATAGAAGCTTTGCCGAAGATTAATTGTAACGTTTCGTTTTCGCCTACGACTGGAAGTAGAATTGCTTCATTGTCATCATCCAAAATAAAGTCAGCGTTGCGTTGATTGAAATCGCCATAAATATGTAATTTTGCTTCCGGTTGTTCAGCTAATGTATTTTCAAGAATTTGGAAGAATAATTCAAAATAATGTGAAGTGGCATATTCAGGTGGAAAGTACACGGAAGCAAAAATGTGCATTTCTTTTGCCAATAATGTTTTTACAAAGATAGAATCAAATTCAGTATATGTTTGCGTTGTAATTTCTTCTGAGGGAAAAATAGAATCCAAAGCTACAAGAACGCCGCCACCTGACTTTTTTTTGGACAATGCTAAATTTCTATCGCTGCGGAACACATTAAACCTCGAACCGAAAACTTCTTCACTGTTAACGCTAGCGTCCCAGCTAGTTTCAGTAAAGAGAACAATTTGAAAAGAGGAGCCTAAAAGTTTCAAGCTTATTTCCTTCATTTTTACCGCGCTTCTCATACGGTTCACATTTTGGCAATAAGCTAGAATTTCGATCGAAGATCTAGTACCTACATTGGCACGCGTCGTTGGGGCAGAAAATTATATTGCCCATACATTACCGGGTAATCAAACGCCGTGGGAGCCGTTGGAGCGCGATGGCAGCATGGGGCAGCAAACGGTGTGACGTACGGGTTGGGAAACGGATAGGCAAACGTCGCTTGTGGGGAGACAGGTGGCACTGAAGGCGTCATGTTTCCGTTATGATTCGTTGGCAAATTTGATGGGACGGCAGGTACAGTAATTCTCGGACGTCTTTTACGGCGCGGTGATACTTCAGGCGAAGAATTCGTTGGCAAATTTGGTGGGACGGTGGGTGCAGTAATTATCGGACGTCTATTACGGCGCGGTGACGGCACGGGGCTTGGTGTTCCTCGAACGTTGTCCTTTGGAGGGTTTAAAGTTTCACCCCTTATAAATTGGATACCTCGTTTGCTTCTGCGTTTACTGGGGCTGGCTGGCGGACGCGAAAAAAGGTTTTTGGCCGCCGCAAGAAGCTCTCGATCAGGCGGTAGTGAATAATTCATGTTGTGGGTAGAACGGCTATTGATGTGGGGGTTCATATTATTGTTGTTAATATTACGCGCCTTGCGTTGCCGTCTTTTTTTTGCTCTATCGGCTTTTAGTTGCTGCTTCTTGCGGCGCAACTGTCGATTGTCGTATTCCGTCCAATCGGCTTTCCATACTTTTCTGGTACCCAGAAGGCGCCAACCTGAGACAATTTTTTGACTTATTTGTTGATTCAATTCCTCGGCCAAACACGTTCTTGGTTCAAGCAAAGGGGTGACTGGTTTTGCTGCAACTGCGTCGTGAATCGACCGTAGTTCATCAATCAGGTCCACGTTACTCGATGGGTTTTGGACGGTTGCCCTTAGTGCATTAAGTTCCAAGGCAATGGACTGGAGCGAAGGAGTAAGCTCCTGTTCTAAATTGGAGAAGCAATTTTTGTGCTGCTCCTCCACCATGGACATAAGGCAATTTTGATGGCCTGAGATCATTTCTTCCAGCATTTCGAAGGTTTGCGCCATCTTCTTTTTATGTGCGTCGAAAGTTGACACGTATTGCTCTTTCATAGACGATGAGAGCGTGTCAAATAAATTATCTGCTGACGGAGATGGTCGCATGGCCGCTTTTATCAATGAGGAGAGTTCATTCTTTTGGATACTTATTTGATTCGAGAGTGTATCGATACCCTCAATCAAAGTTTCAATATATGACAATTTTGAAACCTTAGAGCTCAACTTCTCATGTGCCGTATTTTGCAATTTGAGCTGCTCCAATATTTGTGTTTGCTGGGTCATCATTTTTGTATGGTCAATCTGCTCGTTCATTGAAAGTTGGCAGTCATGGCACACCGGGAGCATGAACCGCCTAATCGATTCTTCACAATTCCGCTGCACTCCAATACAGGCAGCATGGTACCTTCGGTGGCATGGTCCAGTACACGTCCAAAGGTGGACGCTATCAACGATATTACATGTGGCGATATGGCACGGCATGTTTCTATAACACTTTTTTATAAACTTTTGAAAAAAAAAAAAATTATACTGACGAAGGCACTTCGAGCACTAGACGGCTATGACGAAAAAATAAATAATTTTAACTTAAGGAACTGCGCGAAAACACGTCTGTATCACACGGCGGTTCGAATCGGAATTTCATAAATTCAACTGAGCGTCCACTGAACTATTATAGAAATCAAGTAATTTTTAGATATGGTACTCATAACATAGAGTCTATCACATACCCATTCGTAAATTATCGCAGAACGATAATAGCCATGCAAAACTACGATGAAGCATCTATAACAGAGTTTATAAAAAAATACCATAATGGCAAACAGATGGCAATTCTCGCCCCAGAAAACCTTATTAACCTTATCCAAATTTGCTATAAGAATCATTTCAGCCAATCCGGATACTTCGTTTTAGCCCATCATCAAGTAGAAGATGTCACCATAGAAGCAAGGCAATGCACAATCATCTCCCAAGAACACGACCGTGCACACCGAGGAGTAACTGAAGTAGTTAACCAGCTACAGCGAGCATACTTTTTCCCACGTATGCATAGCAAGGTTAAAGCTATCATCAACTCATGTGTCATATGTAATCGACACAAATATGAAAGAAAGCCTTTTAATATCAAAGTCAGCCCTAGACCAATAACAAACAAACCCTTTCAAAGAATCCATATGGATATTTTTATTATCGACAGGTGTAGTTTTCTCTCATTAGTAGATTCTTTTTCAAAACACTTGCAAATGATCTACCTCAAGTCAAAAAAACCTAACAGACGTTCAAAAAGCCTTAGGAAAATACATATCTTTGTTTGGCGTTCCAGAAACAATTATCACAGATCATGAAACAACATTTTTGTCAATTCAATTTAAAAACTTTTTAGCTAGCCTCGGCACAAGATTAGAATACGCTTCTTGTTCAGAGACCAACGGTCAAGTAGAAAGAACGCACTCCACAATAATCGAAATTTTCAATACAAATAAACACAAATACTCAGGAATGAATACAAAATCAATAACCAAACTTTCCGTTGCTTTGTATAATGACTCTGTCCACTCAACAACAAAATTCAAACCCAATGAATTAATCTTCAATCAAAATAATATCAGTGAACCCGCACGAATTATAGCAGATGCTCAAAGATTGTTTCTAGAAGCTAGGAAGAACATTCAAAACTCTCAAGAGAAAATCTTAAGGAGAAATTCTAACAAAGAAGAACCCCCTATTTTAACAGAAGGTGATAACGTTTACGTTATTCCAAATATTAGAACGAAAACCCAACCTAGAGCAAAAGAAACTAAAGCATTACATATTTCAGAAAAAACGTTTAAAAATCCTAAAGGTATAAAAAGACATAAGAGAAAAATCAAACGCCCAAAAAAGCAGCAATAACAGTAATTCATTCTAAATTTTCTTCTTTTCAATCTTTTCCTCTCTCCCTCAGTGCAAAATGTTAATTCACCTTATATATTGCATTACATTGCTAAAAATTATACACACGCAAGAATTAGAAATTACAAATCTGTATGAAAATCCTATCCTTTTAATAAAAACCGACAAATGTAAAATTCAAACAGGGGTAATAAAAATTGTGCACCCCATTAATCTAACAGATATTGAAATAACAATTCAACTACTATCGAACATTGCATATAAAAAAATACAAGACTCTGATCCATTAACGGTAATAATTAAACAAAAAGTTAAACAACTATACAATAACTTTTATCAAATTAAGCCGTCGAAAAGAGTGAAGCGATGGGACATCATCGGAACAACCTGGAAATGGATTTCGGGCAGCCCGGACGCGGAGGACCTCAGGATCATCAACGGATCGCTGAACCACCTTGTCAGCGAAAACAATCAACAAGTCAAAATCAACAATCAGATCAACGATCGCATTCTCCAATTAACGAACTCGATCAACACAATTGCAGTCAACTCCCAGGTCAACAAAATACTCCTTAATGAAATCGACATCATAACCACCATCGTGAACATAGACACTTTGAACAAACTACTAACTGATATCCAGGATGCAATACTTCTATCGAAAACTCTCACGGCGAATAGCAGAATTCTGTCAATGGCAGAATTACATCTCATCTATACACTACTTGAAGAACAAGGAGTCTACTCTGATCTACCAGAAGAAGCGATGAACTACGTCACTCCAAAGATAGCAACCACTCAAGACACCCTTCTGTACATCCTACAGGTACCACAACTATCACCAAAAGAGTCATCGATTTTTCGGTTGTTCCCGCTAAACAATTTCAATACGGTAATCAAAAATTGTCCCAACTACATCATCAAACACGGGAAAGAGTTATTTCTTACAACAGAACCATTGCAGTACGTACAGCAATCATCATTCATCCAGCCCTTCTCCGATGAATGCATTTTACCTATGATCATGGGCACCAAAACCCATTGCGAAACCATCAGTGATAACAAAACAAAGACAACATTTGTCTCAGAAAACTCCGTTCTCATTACCAACGCCAAAAATGACCTATTGTCAACAAATTGTGGTCCCGACAACAGAACTGTGAGCGGAAATTTATTGGTTTCATTCATCAACTGTACGATCAGCTTCAACCAACAAAACTTTACATCCAAAGAATTGAGGATGAAAGCAGAAATTTTGCAAGGATCTTTTCATAACCTAATCGTGGAGAGAAAACTTGCAAATGTTCCCGATATAAAGGTAATCAACAACAACACAATCCAGAATCGACAGAAACTGGATCACATCTACCTCAAACAGTACAAAAATGATGTTTGGAACTGGAGCTTATTCGGAGGCCTTTCGCTATCGACCATTTCAGCTATCATCATTTTCACGTTCATGTTAACTTTCTACAAAGACTTATCCAACAGACTCTCTAAAAGGACACGCCATAGAAGAAGTAAAATTGCAGCAAAGAATTCAAGTGTCGAGGACGCCACTTTTTCACCCCCCGGAGGAGTTACGGTAGAACCCGACCAAGTATAGATCACCTGACGTGGAGACATGCCAGCCATCAGCAGCGCACCTGCGAGACTGCAAGCTCAGCAGTTAATCACCATAAAAGGCCTTGCCGGCCACATGCTCGCTCTCTTGGACCTCGACCTTCATAGTGAAAACATTGTGTAGTGATTATTGTTAAGGTAAAAGTGTGTAATGGACAAATAAAGCTTTTTAAAAAAAGCAAACCAGGACTCCATCCTGTAATTATAGATTTAAAATTTGTAACCTTATTTCACTCCAATTATCTCAAAGTTATCTTACATTACATTGTTTAAGTAGTCAATCATGCCTAAAAAAGCTGAGCTGGAAATTGTCCTACTTAGTTTTGAAAAAAATAAAATTTCTTGCAAATATTTTCAAGCTTTTATAAGCTGAATTGTAAAGCAATTTTTTCAAAACAATCTTAATGCTGAAACAAAATAGTTTCAAATTTATTTCAAACATAATTCAAATTATTCTCAATAGTTTAACTCACTTATGGTAGTGAAAAGGTTCAAATTGTGTTCAAATTTTCATTGTTTGTCTGAAAATTATCTTAGGTTTTATTTAAATTTCGTAAAACAGTCTCGAAATTCTTTCAAAATTACGAAGTTATCTTAAAGTAACCACAAAATTGTTTCAAATTTGTCTTGATTTTTTGGAAGCTGAAATTGCTTCATTTTGATCTGAAATGGATTTTAACTTGTTTTAAATTGTCTCTAAAAAGTTACAAATTGATCTTAATTTTTCTCAATTATTTCTATAAACAATGTACTTCAGTGTGTCTCTATTTGCTCTCGAATAATTCTCAAATTTGAAAAAACTTGTCGCTGATTATAATAAAATTGTTTTAAAATTTTCTTTAAATTGTCACATTGTTTAAAACATTACACATTTACATACTTCATTCTTTAAAAATGTTCTTAAAATTTTCTCAAAATGGTCTTTATACTAGGGTCACCATGTCATGCAACACGAAAGACTGTATCGAGACTTCCAAAAACAAAATTTTCTAATTCATTCAAATACCGCCAATTTGTTGTAAGTTATGACTAAGGTTAGGACTAAGGTAATTTTTTCAGCACGTTCCCGGGCCGGACAAATGCAGTCTATTTTTTATGAAAACCTGGCAAAATGCGGGCATTTGATTTAAAAATTGACGCCTAAAAATCCAGGCAACATCTATGCTTATTTTCTCAGAACCGAGAAATTTATCAACAAAAATAAAATAAAAAATGAATAAATTTTTTTTTTCGTCAAACCTTATGGACAGATTTTAAAACATTTTTGAGGATTCCTTAAAAACCTTTCATGTTAATTTTTATAAAAAGTTTTTAAAAAAATTCGTTTTGGAGGGATAAATTAAAAATTCAAAAAATAATTTGTTTGATTTGGCAAACAAAGTGAATTATTCCGAGGAAAATTTTGACATTCTTCAATTAAATCCGGGCAACAAGCCCGTGCCGAGAAGTTCCCAAATTTTGCATAAGACATAACAATTTTCCCTGATAATACCACAATATTATTTTTTTCCAACAGAAATTTAACCTATTTGGGTAATTTTTCCTCGATTTCAAAATTTCAGTTTATGTTTATTTCTTTGTAAATTGCAATCGAAAACTCAGGGACTAAATTGACATTTTATTTTCAAAGAGATACTAGAATTTATTATTTTGCTTATAAACATGACAAACAGCTGCATTTCAAAATGAATTGTTTCAAAATTGCCCTATTTGGTTTAGTAATTAATTTTCAAAATTTTCTCTTTTATTTAATTGTGTTTAAAATTTGTCTTAAAAATATTGCAAATATGTCACAAACATGCCTAAAGTTTGTCTAATCGAATTTTAGATACTTTCGCAAACAGTGGGCAAAAGTGGTCCAAATTGTCTTCAAACTGTTTTTCGTTGTCCAAAAATGTTCATAGAATATTCTCGAAGTTGTTTCGAAATCGTATAAAGGTTGCGTCAAATCAGTTGTTGGTTCACGTTCGCCTCGTTTCTGACCTATAGTGATCCTGGAAATGGTAAAATTTTATCACTAACTCTGTATCTCTAATTTTATTTTTTTATAAAAAAAAGCTAAAAGTTGTCCCTAGGATTTCTCACAATTGTTTCAGATTTGTTCAAATACTTTGTGTGTCTCAAAAATTCTTTAAAAATATTTTCAAACGTATTTCAAAATAGCCTTTTTCCGATTTATCTCAAAATAGTCTAAAATTGTTCTAAAATAGTTTCAAAATTGTCAACAAAAACTGTCTCTTAACAGTATAATTAAATTGTCCAAACTGTTTCAAAATTGTCAGAATATTTTCAAAAAGTCATTTAAATTTAAATTTTTCCCGAATTTCTCGAAATTTCTTGAACTTTACAGAAAAAATAGAGGATAAAAATCACAATATTGAATTTATTTATCTCAATTAGGAAATCAAATATTGAAATAATTTTTGTCCTGTAATGCCTCAAATAAGTCATTCTTTTCATTCGACTCGTTACTGACTTATTGTGATCCCGGAACTGATTAAGTTTAGTCTCTAAATGGCATTGAAGGTTTTTTTTAATCTCTTTAGAAGCTCAAAATGATCGTATAGTGGTTTGAAATTTGTTTCTTAAATGTCTTATTTTTACAAAGAAAAATCAAAAAATTGTCTTATGAATTTCTCAGAATTGTTTTGAAAAGTAATATTGAAAATTGACTAAAAATTTCTCAAAAGTATCTTTAAATGTTCTTAAATTTATCTTATTTTTTCCAAACTATGAAATACATCTCAAATTATATTTAAAATTGTCTAGTAGTCTAATAGTTTTGCAAAATATCTTTCATTGTTCTAAAATTTGTCTAAGTTTTTTTTTTTTTTAAATTGTCTTTCAAATATCTCAAAATAGTCTACAATTGTTCGAAAATAGTAACAAAATAACAAAAAATCCTGTCCTTTTAGAGAAACTTTTAATATTTACAGCTGATGTTCTTTCTTTTTTGACATCTCATGTTTCTTTAAATCTTCCCATCACCTTTGAAAATGTCTTCAAAGGGTTCTTCGTTGTCATAAAATTTTCACCAAATATTCTCAAAGTTGTCTCGAAATTGTCTAAAGGTTACCTTAGATCAGTTGTTGTTTTTCGTTCGCCTCGTAACTGACTTGTAATGATCTTAGAACTGGTAAAAAAAAATGTCTCTCATTTGCATTGACGATTTTTCTTATCTTTGTAGTAGCTCAAAATGATCATATAGTGGTTTAAAATTTGTTGCTGAAATGTCTTATTTTCAAAGAAAAAAAATCAAAAAATTGTCTGTAGAATTTCTCAGAATTGTTTCGGATTTGTCCAAACACTTTATGGAATACATTTTAAATTATTTTGAAAATTGTCTCAAAATTTCTCAAAAATATCTTTAAATATTCTAATATTTGTCTATTTTTCCAAGTGTGAAATGCATCTAAAATTATATTTAAAATTGTCTCGTAGTTCCAAGATTTTCCTAAAATATCTTTAATTGTTCTAAAAACTGTCTTACTTTTTTCTCTCAAGCATTTCAAAATATTCTACAATTGTCCGAAAACAGTGTTAAATTGCCAAACAAATTGTTTTATAACAGCATAACTATTTTGTGAAAATTGTCTCAAAATTGTCAGAATATTTTTCTACAAGTCTATTGATATTGATAATTTTCAAACTTCTCGAAATGCCTTAAACTTTTCAAAAAAAAGTAAAGAGAAGAGGGATGGGAATTTTTGCATTAATTTTGCTTAAATCAGATATTGAAATAATTTGGGTCCTGTCACATGAATTGGACTCCTTCATATGGGTTTTCATTATTTTTCTCTTCTAGATGCATTTTGCTAACAGATTGAATTTCGAAGAAATAACAAACAACCGATGTAGGAACCTTCTCAAATTTTCAACGAATCCCATCGTCCTTTCGATTCCAGTTGAAATTTACTCACAGCCATTTTCGAAGCTTTGCATTTTTCAGGAACTTTCCATTTCCCAACCATCTGTGAACAAAATTGAGCCAAAATTCTTATTTCTCAGTAACCGAACCAAAAGCCACATTTGGGAAAGGAAAAGCTGATTCTGAACTTTGTTTCCTGGAAATATATATCTGCTTGCAGTTTGCTTTCTTGTCGATGTGTTGATGTTGTAGATGGAAGCTGATTTCAATTTTGTCTATATTTGCATTTAAACTGAGAAGAATGAACACATTTTTCTTCTTGGAATAAATTTTTTTAGTTAACTTTCGGAAAATTCGATTGGACTGCATTTTAGTTGCATTTTTCCAAGTCCAAAGTTGAAAGAACTTTCAGTTGCATCAGTCCATTTCTCCCAGGCTAATGTTGAAATAATTTAAAGGGAAAAATACTCTGTATTAGTATTCCTACATTCGGAAAGCTACAGTCCACTTCGCAAATATTTTTCATGATAATGTTCAACAATCCTAAGCTCATCCTCCGGTCAAGCATAAAATATTCAAATCGTACACTGAACTTTTCAATAATTCAAATCAATTCGAGGATCACTGGCCACCGGCATTCATCGTTTCAAATTCGCGCTTCTCGTCGTATAAATCTGTCAAAAGCCGGCGGTGCCCGGCTTCTATTTATGCGAGGGAAGTGGAAGTGTCAGTCCTGAAACCGAGACCCCGGGCATTAAATTATACCAACACTGGCACCAGAATAGTGTGCTAGACGTGACAAAAACTCCGCCCCAAGTCCGGTGTTCCGGAAGCAGCATAAAGTCCAACAGCCAGAGCTAGCTTACTCGGCAGCTTGGGTTGCTGGAACTAGAGATTGGATGCAAGACGTCGTTGCTTCCGTGTTGAGTTTTGGCTATGCTCGAGTATTCTAATCCGGCATGGGACTGACAGATTTTTGGAAAGAGCAGAACAAGATCTAAATCTCAAAATAAAAAAAATCAAAACTTCGAAAATTAAACTCTAAACTTTGATTCTTGAAACTCAAATTTCAAAATTGTGATTTTAAATTTCAACGTTTAAATTCTGTTTTTTGCCATACTTTTACTTATTTTTATCGGACAGTTCCACTATTTTCGGTCTTCATTCCGACTGACAGATTTTTCGTCGGAAGCATTCACTAAAACGTATAAACAAGAAGAAGAAAAAACATATAAACTTCAAAATTAACCTAGTCCAGCTTCCAGTTTCGCTTCCAGACATCCGTCATAGTCATCACCAAACACACATCAGAAGTCGAGAGCTTCTATTCCGGGAGTTCCTCCAGTTTTACAGTTTTACAAAGAGGGCAAAGAAAATCCGCCCCCAAAAGTCCTGTCTGAGTACGATTACACCCGGTCCTTTTTTGAGTCGTTTCGGAAGCATCCGGAAGCATCGGAACGGGCAGAGCGTAGAGATATCGGAACAAGAGGATTGTCAGAAACTCGCAAGCATGCAATGCAGCAACGCAACACGCGCGACCACGTTGAACGCAGTCCTTTTTGCGAAGAGATGACTAAAGTTGACAGCTCAACCTCCGAGAGCGAGCTAGGACATCATGCGGTTTGGACAGCGATTTCGGCTAATAGGGTTGCTATCGCTCCTTCAGAATTCTAAAATATTGAAAGGTTTGAGACGCATTTGAGCTGGAAAGTATAGTAAATTTTTTTTTTCTGATATAGATTTTCCTATAAACGGTTGTTTCTAGATAGTTTTCGATTTTCCATTCAAAAGGTTGGTACACGGCTAGTGAAACTTAATCTTGTGACTATTTGGAGTCCTGAATGCGAATCATTTGTCAGATTTTGGCATATGAAAATTTCAAAATATATCTTTTTTGAGTAAAATTAATCCTGGAAAACTGATAAAGAAACCGGCATATATGAAAAACAAAATTGGTTTTGGGAGAGTACCTTTATTTTAGGTGATTATTCAAAAGTATTAAAACAAAACCTCAGAAATTTCGGTATGGTTTAAAATAACGCATTTTTGAATTTCTGGACTGACTACATCGTCTGAAATATTCAAATTTTGTAGCATTATCTGAGAAAATTAATTCCCATCTAACAGAAGCTTTCATCAAAAAGTAAACTACCACGCTCAGAAAATTAAAAAAAAAAGGTTGAAACAGAGCTAAACAAGACAAAATTACACAAAAATTAAATAGGTTAAGATGATTCATAGGAAAACATGTCAAACAGTACAAAAAAAACTTAACATGATAAAACGTGACAAACAAGATTGAAAAGTTCTATAAAGTAACACAGAGTCATGGAATACAAACAAGATTAATCATGATAATGTTTCTATAAGATTTATCGAAATTTAAACCAAATAAACCAAGATTCGGCGTGGTTTTGAGAAGTACCAACGTGATTGAAAAAAATGGAACAAAATTGACCTATTGAAAGAACATACAAATAACTAGGAAGAGATGAAATATTAGTTTTAGATGAACATAAGACAATTCAAGATTAACCCCTAATGAACCGAGGTAAAATAGGAAAAATTTAATTATAAAGATGTTCTAAGGCAAGAAAAAAAAACAAAAGTAGTAACAATTGACAGAGAATTTAAAAAAAAACTGGTTGAAGAAACTTTGGTTTCAAAAATTTGAAAAGTAGGAAAGTCTCACAAAATAACAAATTAAAACAAAATAAACTGCAAGAAACTAGCAAAATCGAGATTCTTCTTACGTTAAAAAAATTTTCTTCACTTACACCAGTTTCAAGGATTTCCTTATGAAAATTTATGAAAATGATGAAAAAGGATTTTTTGTTTTATTAATTGGATGGGTTTGTGTCGGGAGTTAGCAGATTTTTCTCAAAATTACAATTCTGAATTATTTTTGCGTCTTGAAGCCAAGCCATTTTTTATCAGTTTGATGGTCAGGCTCAGTTTGTTTGAACGATCCGATCCACACAAGAACGAGTCGGTTGTTTTTATACGATAACTTGCATATTTATTTGCAAAGGAAAAAAACATCGTCTTTGGGGGAACTTAAGTATTGAACTACGCAAGAAGAATTCAAGCTTTCTGTAAGTTACAAACTAGAACAAGCAAGTTTGCAAACTTACACCGCATCACTGCGCAGCACGCAAGCAACTTGCAGACATGTCACAATCTTCGGAAACGATTATTTCTGCCAAAAATGAGTTTATTTTCATCTCACAATCTAAGTCACAGAATTTAGAATTTTATAAAAATTAAATCATTTTACATATTTTAAAAATACGTTTTCCAATATTTATTTATTTACGTCAATATAAATTTAGGATTTTTTAAGACTAAAACCATTTAAAAATGGGACTCTTTCTTTTGTTGACACCTTATTTCCTTACTATCGGATAAACTATAGGAATAACCGCATTTAAAAGCTTGTATAAATTACTACCCATCCTTTTTTCCAAATTTTTAAATGAACTCGTTTCGATTTACGATGCAAGAGAAAAACAAAATAAAAAAATTTGCACAGTTTCTTTCCAAATCCATCATAATCAAAACGAAAGCTGACAAAACCGTTGATTTTTCATAAAATGTCTATGCGTGAGTGGTGGAAAAGTATGCAAACACTGTAAAAAATGTACACAAATTTCGATTCATAAGTTGGAATACAGTACATTATTTTCAACTACGGTTAATCAACTAAATCAAGGCTCGTACCCAATTTTTTTGTGTTGAATAAGCGAAAAACTAAATGTAGATCGCTGAAATCTACTGCAAATTTTTCTTCTATAATATTAAATATTCACTTTATTTGGCAAATCCAACATCAAACGCCTCCAAAACGAAATTTTTGAGCAAGTTTTATAAAAATTTGCCCGGATATTGCCCGGATTTATGGTGAACACTTTTGAAATCAAATGCCCGGATTTCGCCAGGATTTTATATAATATTACCCGGTTTGTCCGGTCCGGATACGTGCTGAAAACATTCTGGCAACCTTACCTTATTGTGATGGGCGACGAAACTTATTTAAAAAAAACCATTTCAAACAAAATCCAGTGATTGAATCCTATATGTTTCCTGATCATGGCTAGTTTCCTTGCAGATTAATGTATGTATTTCCTTGTAATTTTGTCAAAAATACAATTTTTTTCAGGGTCTGCTCTTGTGAAAACAACTATTTTCATTACAAAACATTTGGTTTTCGCTGTTTTTGAAAGCTTAAAAACCTTGTACGTACATTTCGTAGTCTGAATTTACGGATTATATTTTAAATTCAATCTCATGATGGGTTTGCTCCGTTTTTGTCAGATTTTGCCAGCAGACTTTCCAGTGAAAACATATTTTAGTGGCACAAAAATTATCAAGTTTTGTTAATTTTGAGACAGCTGAATCCGCCAAATTGCCCTAAGTATCTTTCCAAAGAGAAGTATTGGGCTAAAAAGTAGCAAATTGAAGGAAGAAAACTGGATGCAGCAACCCAAAACAAAGATTTGCCAAAGTACAGTCCCCACAATCATGGCACACACAAATATTAGTCATCTTCCATTTGAACTGCTAGTAAAATTGCTGTTAGAATAGTTTTTATCATACGTAAATAATTATCTGTTGAACTATCGCAAAAATTTCCAATGTTATAAGGTTGACATCCTAAACCGTTAAGCCCCTTATGCAGGTATTTGAAAAATTCCAACAAAATAAATAGGTCTCATATCAGGGCCGTAGGAAGAACCGACTCATGGGGGGGGGGGGGGGGGGGGGGGTTTATTTTTACCTATGATTTTTTGCCCAACAATTCCTGAATACAAAAAAAAATCAAATTATGGTTGTGACTATATGATTATTTGTTTTTAAGTACTTTGACATTAAAAGTTTTCGTATTAAACTGTAACTTAAGAAGATTGGTCCTAAACCTCAAATGTGAGCTAAATTCGCTTTTCTCAATGGTAAAATCTTTAAATTTGTTAAGGAGTCTGGTAGATAAAACTTAGTTGATTTGGGCATAAAATGAACTTTTTAAGGACAGTCTTCCTTTTCTTAAAAAAAAATACTTATTCTTCACTGAAATCAAACCAGCCGAATCTTCCAAACTATTTTGCAAATTCAATTTTTTTTTAACCTTTGATGAAAATTAATAAAAGTAATAGATAAAAATCTTCAGATTTTCGGATCAAATTTCCTTAATGGAAACTTGAGCCAAATTAATGAAAAAAGTATGAAAATTGGCTTTAAAAAAACTGCAATATTAACACATTGCGTTTTTTCGCTTCCCGTTACTCGAATATTTCTATTAGACTAGCAATTTGAATTTTGCTTATTGATTTGAAACTTAAAATGGCCAATGTTTATTGTCCTTATTGTGTTAATAATGTTTAACAATACACTGGGAAAATATAAAATTTCCTGCAGATTTAGTAAGTGAAGATGTTTCTTTAACAGTATTTTTTAAAAGTATTTATCAAAAATAATCAATTCCATAATGAAATTCATGTGTTTGATTTAAAATAAAATAAATAAAATTTGAGGTTTTCGGATTTAACAAAGAATTCTTATTCTACCTTTGATTTGAGATTTTCAATTCAATTGGGTCTACAAACTAATTTTGTTTAATAATTTAAAATCTGTAAATTGAAATGACAAGCAATCTTAACACATTAAGGACCGGAAAGAAATCTTTAATTAGAAACACCAAAATTCGGCATTCTATATCTCAGAGCCCACTGGAATAAATTTCAAAAATTTAGGATTTTTTAGTTAAGGCAAAAATTGTGTTACACTTTGTCGAATAAAGTTTAACACACAAATTCAGACCATTTGAATTATTTCTTCAAAGTGTAGCATTTTGTTGGCGAGCAAAAAAACGAGATATCTCGTTTTTGGTCCGCAATGTGTTAAGTTCATGATCTCTTAAATTCCTCAATAATTTATGTTGATTGTAAATTTATACACAAGTTAAACCTTTTGCTGAATTTTGAATCTGCATTCTAAATTAGTATTCTAAAACTGAATTCAAAAATTGCGCTTTGAATCTGTATCCGAGTTTCCACTTACAAAGATCTGCATCTGACTTTTCAATTTTGGATTGTCATTTCGAAGCTTTGAATTTTTTAAATTTTGTGTAAAAATTAGGTAAAGAACTTCAAATTTGAATATAAAACAAAATTTCTCTTCTCTCATACTCGGAAAACTATTTTCAAAATATCAGCTTTTCGTTTCTAATTTCGTATGATTATCCGAACTGAAAATCAAGAATCCTAAACTGTATAAAGAATCCGACCTACGAAAATAGGAATACAATTTTAGTTATAAGAATTATGGCATCAGAACCTCCGGAATGGATTTAATTTAATTCAGAATTTAATATTCAGGCCTGAATTTCGATGAACATGTGAGAAAATTTTGAAAAAGTAATGCATAATTTTGGACTTGGGATGGATTTTTGCATGAGTTTTTAGTCTAGATTGTTGCTCTTGATTAACCTTACTCTATTATCATAATTTGATTCTGAATTTGAAATTTTGAGTATAGAGTAGAATACCTTGCTTGCTGTTTTGGATCCTCATGGGGGGGGGGGGTTTTAACCCCCCCCCCTCCCCCCCCCCCCCCCCGTTCCTACGGCCATGTCTCATATAAGCAAAATGGACGAGTTCACGTTTTCCATATGAAACTGAGCGAAGAACACGTGAAATTTCAAAATTATTTGCGAAATAAAATTGACCCATAATTGTAACAACATCTACCAAATTTCACACAATTATGGGTCACTTTTTTGCTAGCAAAGCAAAACATTTCTTGGTTGCTATAGCTCGACCCAAATGCACCTTGAATTTATACAATCAAAGAATGTCCCTGAATGTTTGCCAGATACGCGATGATTTCCATGTTGATAACATAGAAGTAAGAAGTATCATGGTGTGCATAGTGTGAAACTAGCTGTGCTAATAAACTCGCGAAATAGTATGCTTTTTACCTTATTTAAACACTAAAAGTACAACGTCGCGTAGTATTCGACCGTTATTTTGCCGCTGAGGTGTTTTTTCGCGGATTATATTACCACGGAGAGTTGAATATCAATTCGAAAAACTGCCGGAGGTATCGAATAATGCCGTTTTCGTTTTCTCCACAAGCGCGAGGCAAAACTTTTTCTGAATAAACAAACAGAATCGTTACCCGGGACGATGCAAATATATGGTTGCTATACTCACACTTATGTTTACCCCCAACACTGACAACTTTTACGGGGTGCAACCGCCTGCTTGAGGTTCAAATCTCTGGCAAAACTAGTGGACTTCTGAATTAATAAACGAACAAAATAACAGCAGCTAGGGCAAAACTCGTGGGTAACTAGGTTGCCACTGCCAATAAACGAAAACTCTATAAGATTCCATTGTTTGGCCTGCTTAGCTTTCTTTGTTTGCTGATCCACTATGAACAAAACACGTCTCGCTGTGAAAAGTTCTAAATTAGATGAGATGCCGAGCGATGAGCCAACTGACTCCACCATGACCATCTCACAACTTGCTAAGATGCTGATCGGCAAGCTCGAGGAAACGAAGGCCGAGATCTCACTTAAGATAACGGAGCAGATTTCTAATATGAGGAGTGAGATAAAAACCGAAATGGATCTCATGAAGGATTAACTGCGTCACTCAGTCTCTAGTCTCAAGGTGTCAATCTCTCAAAATACTGAGCGCATACGTCAGAATGCTGAAACACTTCAACGCAACAATAACAACAACGACTTACTGATTCGTGGTATACCTTTTGTACTTGGAGAGGATCTGCATACACCCATAGAAGAGGTTGCAAAAATCCAATGCCTATTTAGCACATCTCTGTGCCGATAATGCGCTGAAATGTGCACTGTGCCGAAGATGATATGTTTGAAAAACCGTAACTGGCATAAGGACTCGGCTCCCAACTAAAATGATGCATGACCACTACATTCAAGCGAAACAAGAAAAACATTTTATGGGATTTCGTTCCTATTGGATAATTCATCCCAGAAACAAGAAAATGAAAATATAAACCACAGCGCCCGTAGGGAGAATCGAACTCAAATCACCAACCATATGGTCTTGCTAGACCAACATCTTAACCAGTGTACTATTTGAGCTTCATGCAGGAAGAGGGATATTTGTCATAGGCATTCTGCCACCGATCAATCACAAAAGAAACGCACGACAGTGGCTTCCCGGCGTTTGGCCTCCTTTCAAGGTATTCATTTGTCTTGCGATGGAAACGGGAAAGGGAACGGGAGTGAAGGAAACGGGAAACCCATTGAATGAGAACTGTGCTTTTCTTACTGCCTGCTATTACATACACACGCTACATATACACAGCTGCTAAAGCCGGGCAGCTTGGCCGGTGCTTGTTTGCCGGTGAATTGAAGGAATATATTCTTGTTGCTTTTGCTACATACACACGCACAGCTTAGCCGTGGTTGTTTGCCGGCGAATTTAATTGAAGGAATGTGTTTTTGTTGCTTTTGCTACATTCACACGCACAGTGCTCGGTTCGCTGGCTGCCTGGTGTTGGCCGGTATTTATTTCCATCCTTCTTCGTCTTGTGATGCGATAGGGAGGGACGTGAAAGCGTTTTTATTTTGTTTCTTTCAGACATACGCAATTCGGTTAACTTGGGAAATTAATGCCGGTGGGAGCAAATCGAATCAGCACCGATCGCGTTATCTTCTTGTACCAATGATGCTATGTAATTGACTACACGCCATTGGCACAGAGGCTGAATTTTGGGTGTAGTTACTTCGGAAAGTTGTGTTTAGCTTTGGGATACGTCGAAGCTTCGATGCCGTTAGTAGATCTTCGACGTTTATCGAGAACTGCTATGGTGCCTGGAAAATTGTACATTATTCTAGTGCAGTTTGCCATCACAAACCAACGAAACGACTTCTACGGCACATATCTAAAAACACGATCTTTGTCGGTGGAATGCATCGGTTTCGACACCAAGGATAGGATATACATCAATGAAAACCTCTCATCGACCGCGAGAAATATCAACTTGAGAGCGCTGAAAGCTAAACGAGAGGGAAAACTCACAACGGTGTTTACGAAAAGGGGCACAGTATATGTGAAAATTGGACCTGAAAGCGAAAGTACACCGATAATATCCGAAGCCGAGCTACAACGTATTCTACAATAAACCTTTTCCCTACAAGCTTTCTTTTTCCTTCCAATCCCATCCTTTTTTCCTTGGTGAATCCCCTCCTGAAAGTTAAAACTCAAACAAAATCCCTTTCCTTCCCGACAGTTCAGAGAACCCTTATTGATAGAGATCGCGCGTACAAGAGATGGAAGCTAACAAGAATGACTGAAGATCATGTGGCTTTCAAAAGACTGAGAAACATTGCAAACAACAAAGTTACTTCTGCAAAACGCGAATTTTTGAATAATCAATTACTAAGAACAGAATCGACCCCCAAAGATTTTTGGAACAGATTTAAACGAATTGGAATTACTTCGAGGAACACTATTGTAGAAACGAATCAGGAGGCAAACGACATCAATTCCACTCTCCACAGTTGTTTCACAACAGACACTAGTTATTCTCGTTCTTTTTATACACATCATCAAAACGGTTTTGCTTTTACCTTTTTTGAAGAATATGAAGTGATTAATGCTGTTTATGAAGTCACATCTAACGCCATCGGTTTGGATGAGCTCCCCATAAAGTTTTTTAAATATTTACTTCTTTTGAAACCATTGCTTCATCTTTTCAATGTAATAGTTCGCACATCGACGTTTCCCAACGCGTGGAAAAAATCTAAGATAATTCCTTTTAGAAAAAAGCCCAATCTTTCAACGTTGAATAATTTACGACCCATTAGCATACTATGTGCTGTCTCTAAGGTGTTCGAACGATTACTTAAAAATCAAATTGTGCTTTATTTAGAAAATAACAATCTTCTCAATGAAAATCAGTCTGGCTATCGGTCTGGTCACAGCACAAAAACAGCAATGATTAAGATATGTGATGATATTGGAAAATCAATTGATGAAGGCAGTAATGTTATACTTGTTCTTCTTGATTGCACAAAAGCATTTGATACCATTTCTCATAAAAAATTGTGTGATAAACTTAATAGAAATTTTAATTTTCTACCATCAGTTGTTAAATTGATATTTTCCTATCTAGAGAACCGACAACAAGCAGTCTTATGTAACAATAAGTTATCCAGTTTTTTACCAGTAAGTTCCGGGGTACCTCAAGGCTCTGTTCTTGGACCTATCTTGTTTAGCCTATACATAAATGATCTTCCCAACGTTGACAAACATTGTACAATCCACAATTTTGCTGACGACATACAGCTTTACGCTTCTTGTAAGGACAAGCATATTCACGACATTAATCAACTAGTAAATAACGATTTAGAATCACTGCGAGTGTGGGCTTCAGATCATTTCCTAACTTTGAATGCCTCTAAATCGAATGCTCTTTTCATCACGCGTGGTAGTGCAACAGAAAATCCATCTTTAAAACTTGGAAATGATAATATTGAACTTGTAGAAAAAGCTGTGAGTTTAGGGTTTACATTAAATAAAAAGTTCTCTTGGGATAATCACGCACTTGTGCAATGTGGAAAAGTTTATGGTACGTTAAGGAATTTGCGACTCAAATCAGAACTTTTCAACGAGAATGTCAAGCTTCGACTTTTTAAATCATTTATATTGCCATACTTTATATCAATGGATTTCCTTCTGCCTTCGGTCACTGCTCAAACACTAGATAGAGTTAAGGTTGCCCTAAATAACTGTGTGCGATTTGTATTCAATCTTTCGCGATATGATCGAGTATCACATCTGCAACATAAACTTTTAGGATACTCTTTTTACGATTTTATAAAAGCTCGATCATGTATAATTTTCAAACAAATAATAACGACAAAAAGCCCAAAATATCTCTATTCAAAGCTGCAGCCTCTTCGAAGCTCGCGAGTTAGAAATTATTTGACTCCCTCTTACACAACTGCAGCATATGGATCTTCATTTTTTGTTAGAGGTGTTGTAAATTGGAATTCTTTACCCAGTCAGTTAAAATCTAATATGAATCTAAACACATTTAAGAAGCATTGTTTGGTTAATTTTAATCGTAGTTAGAATTTTGTTAAAAATAGTGCAATGAGAGATAAATGGTGCATATAATGATACACATAACACGCGATGTAGCATAAAAAAGATGTAAAATCTTACGCTATTAATAAACAAAAATGAAATGAAATGAAATGATATTAGGATGTTGACTAATAATTGTGAACAATTTGACTAATAATTGTAACGGGCTACAATTTTGACCCAAAATTGTGGTTTTGAAAAACGCTGATTATTTCGGTAGTTGCTGTTATTTGTTGAAATTTCATCTAAGTTGGATTCATTTCTCTACAAAAAAAGTTTCGCTGACTGAATGTTTGAGTCAAGACCCATCTCTGGGTCGCAATTTAAAAATAGAAATAAGGCGGTGCCAAACACCGAAATTGGCTGGATATCCAAATACGGCAAACGCATCATTTCTCATCATTACTGACAACCCGTGCAGGATATGAGAAGGCAATGCAAATCTTGCCGTGCTTAATAAAAAATGTCCAAACTTGATTCCAACTACCGTAAGATGAAATGATGGGAATAGAAATAGACCAAGAAAAATGATTATGATCACATGGGAGAACTATTCCCTCCATTCCGATAGACATCGACACTCAACCAGTATAATATTCATACGCCAGGTTGGTCTCCTGTAGTAGAATGTTAATACATGGGCCCCGGAGAGGCGCAAGATGTGGGTTCAAGTCTCACCGGGAGACAAGGCGAATTTTTTTCGCATGTTTTTCAACATCGATTTTCTCTTATCTAGTCCCTGAAATTTCATCTAAGTTGGATTCATTTCTCTACAAAAAAAGTTGCTGTTATTTTTTAACAAACTGACAATAAAAACACAACTCAAAGAGGAAGAATTTAATGACTGAAATTCATACAAAGCTTGATATTTGGTCAACAAGCACCCAAATAAACAAGCATTTTGTGGTGAATCGATACGTTAAGTGACTAATGATTGTTGGGGGACTGTATAAGTGAGAAAAACTGATCGAGAAATACCAAGAATAAAGTAGAAATATTCCTTACAAAAACGAAAAAAAAAATCCTTCAAAAAAGTATTTCTATCGAACGAATGGTTTAATGAACTTAGCTTTATGAATTGAAAAATGTGATAAAATTACTAATGTCAATAGATTTTTAGACGCAATTTTTGGGTAGCATCACAGAAAGTTGGAATTTTTTTTCGGCAAGCTTGCTTGCAAGTGATGCTTACTTCGAAGAATCGTTTGATTTTTCGAATTGTCAAAGGATTTTATCGCACGGGTGACTTTCACGTGAAGATTGTTTGAATGAATCAATTTGCAACTTTTGCAATTTTTTGCAAGTACAAACCGCAAATGGGGCAAAAGTCTTAATGATGTTCAGGGTCCATTTATCTTAATCTAAACGGAAAGTTTTTACTTTTTTGAATGCACTGGAAACATCTGCGCCTATTTTTGTTTCTCCAAAGATCTGCTTAAGCCAAAATTTGCTCAAACACGACGAGATCTGGATTCCATACACCAGGTTGCTTGCCCATAAATAGGCTTTGTATCGGAAGCAACTCAGAAGGTGCTGCTCGATATAAAATATTTTTTGACATGACTTCATAAAAAAATGTGTACTTTGAATAGCCGTACTTATACCCCATTTTATTTGAATTTTTTCCCCAAAAGTAGGGTTACAGTTTGCTTCGATAATTGTTAGGCATTTTGACTACTGCTTTCAAATCAGTTATTCGATTATCTTTGAAATTTTCTAAAAGAAAGATAAAACTCTAAGATATCATATTCTGTTCTTGGATTTTTGGAAAAACAATTGCCAATTTAAAAAAAAAATAGGAGAACACTGAGGTCGTTCATTTACCCCATTCTATCTTTAAATTAAAATTAATGTTTGTTTGCCTGTTGTTTGTCTTTCAACTAAACACTTGGAAACTACTAATCCGATCAACGTTAAAAATTGTTTATGGCCGTTTTCGGGGCAGGAGGTTATTATTAGAGACTTTTTAACCACCCGGATCATTTGGGTCTGTTGGGGCAGGAGATAGTTTCCTAACCCACTGAATTGAGAGATCGTAGGCACCAATAGAAAATTTAAATTGACTTTGATCATTGACTTTACCACTAAGGTCATCCATACATCCATCCATTCAGTCCTCAATTAGCGCAAAGACTTTTAATTTATATGGAAATTTGTTTGGGATAACGAAATTTTTTAGTGCAAAATCACAAGAGATGTACTGAAAGTTCCTTAAAAAAACCTCGTTTGAAATACATTTCTAGATTCTTGCAGTACAATTAATGTGGTAAAAGTACAAACCTAATTTGTACCCTGGAAAAAATATACGATTTTACAAAAAAAAATCTCAAGTTAATTTCATTTTTCGTATTTGACTGCTTATTTGAAACCTGTGAAGCTGTAGGATGAGATTTTAAAATCTCTTAAAACTGCTTTGCTGAGCCAGGGAATTTATTGATTTATATAACTATTGCAAAATGGTTGAATGAAATTATTAAAAGCTCTATCAAATGAAGTCTTCCATTTTAAATATTTTATAACCCTTTTTCATAAAATGCTTAACTGACTTGTCAACTGAGCTATATCACAAGCCCATCAAGTGAAGTGATAGAAAAAACTGACAAAAATTTTGAATTTAAAACAACAAAATTTCCCAAAGACAATTTTTAATCAAAAGAACTGATATTTATTTTGTAACAAAACAATTTTTCCCTCTTTTTTGTTAAGATTGTCAGAGTTTTCTTAAAAAAACATTGAAAAAAAACTAAATACAAAAAAGATGCAGAATAACTTTGAAGATTTTTCAGAATTTTTATCCGTGAATAGTTGAATTTTCATTGAAATATTTCCATCATCTTGCTTATTTCCTATGGAAATCGATACCTGACCATTTAAAAATCAGAGAATACACCAAATTTTTTAAAAAACTTATCACTTTACACCAAAACTACAAAGTTCCAAAAACATGCATCCGATTTTTTCGGTCCAGGTTTACAAAACTTTTTACTTTTAAAACTAATAAACCAGCGTTTGTTCAAGGCAGAAAATTTTAGAACCCTAATCGAAACAAAAGTTCTCCTACTCATACATACGTCTGGAACAATGTATCATTTATTCACTTTCAGGACTGCCTGGAGAGCTGCAGCCGAACCGAAGAGAGTGTACTTCCTCCATGAGTTTTAGTTTTCGTCCCAAGCGACATAGACCGGAAGTACCTATGCACAAAAAAAAATAAAAGTCTGAAAGTGTCACCAGAAGAGATTTGTGTGTATCCGGTTTCCTGCTGTGATCTTCTTTTCGACCAAACCTCCAGACTCCGACATTCATAATCTCGTTCGAAACGGCTTTCGCCCAGCTCGACAATTCCTTTGCGCTTGGTCGAGAATTTCGCGAATCGGAGACCCCAACGAGGACGTTAAGCTTGGCCCCCCGGCAGCCCTCTTCTGTTTCATCCGATTACGTAATGCGGTTCTGGTGCTGCTGCTTTGAAGGGGCTTGGTCCTCTTGGAATAGTCCCACGCTTTTTCGGATTGTCCGACTGGCAACAACCGGCTACACTGCAGTCAGGAAACGAGCGTGTGGGGAATACAAAAGTAAGGCTGTCACTAAACCGTGCAAAAACCACCCACTTGATCTTCCCGCACCTCGGGGCCCCGAAAAAATAAAACCCGACGATGAGATTACTAATGGATTCACGTAGTAAAATGCGGAGGCCCCCACAATTCACGATTCGTTTGTTGAAGCACAACACATCAGGAAGCAGCACAACTGACAGCAGGGCACCGAATAACACTCACCTGTCATCCTCTTTTGGATTGTACATGGCGACCGTCGCAATGTTACTCGGGTGCTTTCGGTATTGTTTTTTTTCGGTTTTCACATTTAACTTTCGGGCCCACACATCGGATGTGATTCTTGGAATTTTTAATATGTGCAGCAGCAGCCATGCCATGCTGATACTGCTGTAATCTTCGTTGAATGGAATGAAAATTGCTTCTTGCTTTCTTTTGGCAGTTTTTAACCACACTGTTGGCATTCCATTCGGGACGTTTGACATTAACATACGTGCAAATAATATAATAAAAATGGAGATTCAATGCTCTTAAGCTTGAATGACAGTTTCATGGAAATACTTCGAACAATGTCGGTATTGTTGTTCAATTAAAAACATCTCCTTGCTTTATTATCAGAAATTAGCCTGTTTGGCTCATGAATCACAACAATAAATGCAGTCACAATCGGATCAGTTTTAAAATTGGATATGAAAAGGGCGATACACTTTTTCGGAAAATTATGTAGAATATGAAGAGTACTTAGACTGGTTAAAAAAAATGTCTCCAATTTAAAGTCAATGCCCAAAGACTTATTTTCAGGCCTAACACAAAACACCATGGTTATCATTAAGTCTTCAGGTCATTAATCATTAAGTAAAATTTAGCAAAAAAAAAAAGGTTATTTAATGTCAACATGTGGAGTTATGCCAAATTTTGGTTCCACAGATGGTATTTCGATACCTGGTTTAAACAGCCTTTTTAAGGAATTTTGAAAGCCCAACAATGCCAAATATTGATCTCATTAGACACCAAAAAATGGCATTGCTGTGCTTTTCACATTCACTTAAAATGATGGTAAAATGTGGTATCGTTAAGGTATTAGTGAGACCTACAATTGGCATGATTATGGTATCCACATATGAAAATTCAGACCCATATTTTTGCATTTTGCCACCTTTATACAGGCAAAATGATACCAAATATTTCATTCAAGGCATAATATTAAAATTGATTTTAATTTTGCCATAAAAGTCTGCTCGGGCTGCCTTTAAGAAAAAGTAACAATTTTAGCTTTATTATGATCAGCACAATTTCGTTAGAGCTATAGCATTGATTTTCATAGAAAGCTAAAATTTGTATGTTTCATCAGACTTGCAGTAATTAATAGCTTTGAAAGAAAAGCAGAAGCTGCCATCAGTAAGGGATCAGCTAGTGTTCGATATTTTCCCACTTTTTTTCATTTTTGGCATTCGAGTCGTTTTAATTCTAAAATCTGTGTACTTTGTCATCAACATTTGAACTTAAATATAACTGTTCAGTCGCGAGTCAGGCGTTGCACTCAGAGGTAAAACTTAAAAAAGGCGTTCAAAATTATTTTCTGCTGAAACTATGCGTCTTAGACCTATAGTGTCTTCAGGGCAAATAACCAACATAACAAGGGCTAATATTTTATATTATAGCCCTTGAAATTTTTGTTAATTGTCCTAGAGACACTATTGGGTACTTTGGATTGTATATTGTTTGAAAGTAATATCTTTCTGATTACAAAAATGTAAAATATGTGATCGAACTCTTGCAAACTTGGTAGATACGACCACTTAAAAATGACTTTTTTCGTTAAGTATTTTCAAGATATCTTGTTTGAACTTTAATATTTACTCATCCTTAAACTCTCTTTAAAATATTTTTTGTAAAAAAAATACTATCAATTAAACTGTTGTTGAAAAACTGAATTAAGAAAATATGATTATGGAAATTAATTCATCTTTAAAACGATTGTCGATACGCCTATGACTTCTATGACAAAGTTGCTTGAATTGGTACAAGCTAAAAAAATTTTTCAGACGTTATATCTGAAGAGGATTTTTAAAAATATATTTTTTATCTAACTGCTAAGAAGTTAAATCAATTTTTCAAGAAACAAATTATAGCCCTTGTTATGTTGGTTATTCGTCCTGAAGACACTATAGGTCTGAGACGCATAGCTTCGGCAGAAAACACTTTTAATTGCTTTTATTTTTGTTTTACTCCTGTGTGTGACGCCTGACTCGGGACAGAACGAGTTAATAAAAAAAAAG
The DNA here is from genome assembly GCF_029784155.1 of Uranotaenia lowii. Taxonomy (NCBI): domain Eukaryota; kingdom Metazoa; phylum Arthropoda; class Insecta; order Diptera; family Culicidae; genus Uranotaenia; species Uranotaenia lowii. Next base: position 25,787,504 of record NC_073691.1, on the reverse strand, counting down.
ATGTTAATGACAAATTGCACCGATTTTAAAATTAAAACGACTCGAATTATAAAAATTAAAAAAAAAATGGAAAAATATCAAACATTCCAATCAAATTTATAAAAAATACCAATTTTTCCAGTGGTGCTCATTTTTTTTCAATTTAATTAAAGATATATCTGTTGCAGTATGAAAAAACATCCAGTTTCTTAATTCTATGAACAAGCATTATTTTTGCCTAATCAAATTCAAAATAAAGCGGCAGATCATTTATTCAAACTCGAAGGATCAATCCTGATTAAATACTCATCCTTACAATAAAGTTTCAGTTGAAATAGTCGTTGTCAATATTAAAATCAATATGCTCCTTGAAAAAAAATATACTTATGAATCACAGAAATATAATTCAGAGTTCAAGTCGCAATTTATTGTGCAGGGTGAAAATTTATTTCAAATTACAAATTAATTCTAAAAAAATTCATAAATCGACAAAATTAAAAAAAACAATGAGGATTTTTTAATATCCTCTTACTCAACATGAATCCAATATTTGAATTCAAATCAAATTCTGTTGAACGTAAAATAGAAACAAAACTAAAACAGAACTCCACAATAAAGAGCTTCCAAGAAAAAATCAGTGTAAAGGTTAAATTCAAACATCAAGATAAAAATTGAAAATCAGTCTGTAATTCTAAACACTAAAATCAAAACTCACTTCAGAAAAGGAAGGATAATTTGAATAAAGAGCATTTGTTTAGTTTCTTTTGTAGAAACGGCTCAAACTTTAGGAAATATACTGAGCATTGTAATATTTAATCAAATCATTGAAACCATACTTCAAACCTCGGATATCGAATGATGGCAGATAATAATTTGAAAATTAAAAAACAGAAGACCGTATTCGTTATTTGTTATCAGATTTTAAAAATTTCTGGATTTAGCTCCCTACTCGAAACGTGTTTTTTTGTAACTTTTTTTTTTAATTTTCATTTCACATTAATCAAAATAAATGTAAAACGTAATATTATCATGAAATTTTTCAATTTTGCTTATTTATAATAGTTTTAAAACTGTAAAAACACGAATTTTGTCATGTTTTACTACCTAAAACTAATTTAACTGAGCCAAATTGAAAATTTTTATGCTAATATAAGGTTTAACATCAATTTTGAATATTTTGTAATAAAAATTTGAAATAAAAAAGAGACAAAAAAACCGTTTGATTTTTACAACATAAAATTTACGGGCGTGTTGCCAAAAACGAACGGGGTCTGTACTTTTTAATACAAAAAGTTACAAAAATGTATGAAAAACGAAAAAAAAGATAACTTGAAGCGCGTTTTCTCGAATACAGCTTTCATGCACGTATAACTCTTTGACTCAAATTCCACTTGTGTTTATACTATCTCTTGTGAATTAAATTGTTATCCCCAATGTATGTTTTCCTATTAAAGATGTTATGAAAATCTGTGTATGTTTCTTTAGCAAATTATGAAGGCATCTAAGAAAAATTTCATCCATCGAGCCGTGTAGATTTTTTTTTTTTTCAATAAAATTTGTATCACATACGCTTAGTAACAAATTTTTAATATTCATTTATATTTCTGGCAGTCCCCCGTCGTAGTTTAAATTTCATAAATTTTGAACTTTTAAGGACTGTATTCGAAAGAAAAAGCAACACTTTCATTTGTAGAGAACTTTTTAGTGGATGGATGAAAACTGATTCAATTTTCAGTTATATTACCTAGCAATGTAAAATTCTTGCGTGCAAACTTTGGTGGCCATATGTCAAGTAGCTTTTGAAATATACAAAGAAAAGGATTCAAAATAAATCAGAATCAAAGTTTGAAATAAATGTTAAATCCGGTAAATTAATAATAAATGATTGAAAAAGGTGATCTTTATTCTTAACTTGAAACTAAAGTCAAAATTTTCTAAACACCAGAACACAAATTCGAATAAAAATTTTCGAATAAATCTAGAATTTTTAAATTTTGGACATGAAAATAGGTGCACAGAAAAAGAATTGAAAAAATTTAACATCAGATTTGAAAATCATTGAACATCAGATTTGATTTTAATTCTGAAATTTCATTCTAATTTCATCCAGTTTAGGAAACAAATTAACCATGATTACTTTGCTTAGCAAATGATGACAATTTTCAATTTTCAATCATTTTAAATAACATTTTGTTTATTAATTTACAATAGAAAAGTTGATTAAAAATTTCTCTCTATTATTTTGAATTTGAAATAATATTCGATCAAGATTTGAACTGCGAATTTTTGATAAGAAAATAATATCCATTTTGAAAATAAGTGAATTTATTTAAAACATATTGATGGAGATTGAAATAAATTTGATAAAAAATAACTATTTCAAGAGTACCAGAGATCAAGGTAAGAGATTAAATTCTTTTTTTGAATATAATTCTTCCAGTTATCAAAATAAAAGGCTACAAAAGGTCATGGCTAATTGAAGGTTAACTTTTTGTATTGAAAACACAATTTATTCAATTTATCATCACTGACAAAGAACAAGTTAAGAAATGAAAGATTTATGGAATGATCAAATACGAAACTGATGTAAATAGAAATAATTTTTTTTGTTTCGATTATAGCCGTTTTACCTTCTTTATGGCATTCGCGACTTTATCATCAACGTTCCAGTTGGCGGACAAATATTAAAAAACTTATCCGGTACAACTGTGTTCGATATTTACTTTTGGGCACGTACTCGCGGCCATCGGCTCAGGAAGCAACAGACTTGCCAACTGAGCTATATCACAAGTCCAAATAAAAATAATGAATTCCATGTTTTGTCGTATATATTGAAAAAACATTGCAAATTCTAATTTATCTAACATAACACTTAAAAATTGAGCTTCAAATAAGCTTCTTCGAATATTTTTTCTTCGAACTTTTCATAGAATAATTAATAAATCATGATAGATTCAAAAAATAAGATTTAAAAGAATAAAAATTAGTGTAAAGTTAAAAAAAATTACAGCGCAATAAAAGTTTAAAATTTCTTTTCATGAATATAATGTCGTCGTCAATGAAAATATTGGAAAGCACAAAAGCAAGAAACTAAGTTTGTCTAACTTACTTAAGATTTAAAGGCTTCCTAGATTATGCTTCCAAAACACTCAAACTCAGAATAGAAAAAAAAGCAACTTATGAAAAATATTAATTTTTTTTAATTAGTTCGACCATAAACAACAGAAAAACAAAATTTAGTAAATTTATATGGAAATAAATAAAAAAATGTGAATTTAATTTATCGGCCCTTTCGGTAAAAGTTACGTTTTTTTTAGGAAGAACATTTCATGATTATAGGATGAAAATTTTTCCCATGAGGAACTATTTGATGACAGGTGATAAAAATATTTCTATCAAAATACTACTTGCTCATTTTTAGTATCTATCCAATATTTCTAAATTTATATTCTTGTTATTCAAAACAAACGATGATTAAACTCTTCATATGTTTAAAAATAATCCAAAGTTGAAAACGATAAGATTAAGCATTTTAGACTGATTTTTTTTTCTAATAAAATGTGTTACCATTTTAAAAACTTTTTATTGAATTAAATTGATAACTCAAAAGACTGAACTCATTTTTTTTCGGATCACCTTTTCATCTGGTGATATAAAGATAAAAAATTTAAAATGGAATCAGTTTTGAGTGAAATCAATCATTGATACCTAAAGATCTAACGAATTTACACAAAAAAAACTGATTTCAAATTTGATTATTATGCCTAATTCTATCAAGAAATAAAGTTTTGATGATGAAGAAGATTATGACGATGAATGTTCTGAAAAAGTTATCTATAGTTAAAAAAAGTCGGAGTTAATATTTCTGAAGAAAATAAAAAAAAACAGTTTTATTTCATTTAACAAATTGGTAGAAGACTGTAAAACAAATGGCTAGAATTAAATTTAGTTTTTACTTTTTTAAAAAGACATACATTGTCTTAGCCGACTTTACAGACTCAATAAATTACGTGGACAACTTGAGATTCACATTTAACACCCAGTACCGAGATGGGAATCGAACCCATGCCATCAGTGTAGCAACGGTTACCGTCTTACCACGCTAACCACTCGACCACCAAGACGTACAACTTGAGCACCTGGTCTTTTAGCTTCCGAGCACGGATTTTGGCCACACTATTCTTTTTGTATGGTCCGATTTGGCTGTTTGCTAGCTCGATACGACTTGATTCCTTCCCGGAGTCGAATTCTCCTCATGGTACTAAATATGGGCAGCACCGGATTTTCTGGCCAAATCACCGTCCGACGGATTGGAATTCATCTGAATCGTCTTCAAAACCCTACCACGCTATGGCTTGAGGCTTCCGAATCGTCGTCAATGTAATCTTTATACCGTATTTCTGGGCGATTTCAGCTGCTTCGCTAGCCCAGATGCAGACCACAAGCAATGGATTTACCCAGAAAAAACTGTGTAGAATTTTTCTCTTATTGCGGCTTCAATGTTTATTGTTTGCAAAGTACAGTCGATTTGCGGAATGTCAAAAATACATACTTGAAGCTGACAAAATTCCCGACACGTTGATGCCAAGAACTTTCAAATCTGTCCACTTGGAACGCCACAATATGAGCAAAAGTTTGTTGCAATTCTAAATGAAGCAAGCTTTAATATAGTTTGCTAGTATTTATGACTGTTTAGAGCCAAATTTTTTTTTCTCATCCATGGAGGTTGCCTTGAGCCGGGTGGCACGGAACAGTTGCTCATATTCCGCCCCCCCCCCCCCCTCCCCCATAATCCGGCGTTGGCGTTAACGTAATTTTCAGTCAATGTCCGACCATTAATAGTCATTTTTTTAATTGTTTATGTTTTTGACGCATTCAGCACTTTCCTTGTATGTTTTTTTTTGTCATATTTGCTGTTTTTGTACTTGTTTATCATTTATCAGTTAATTTCTGTCATTTTAAGTCTTTTGTTTATATTTGTTTTCTTTTTTAATTTTATGAAATTTTCATCTTTTTGTCATTCTTGATAACCTTATTTATTTTTTTAAACTTTTGTTTTTGTTGTTGTATTAAGTCACCATTTAAGAACGTAAGAACATACATTTTTATGGTTTTTTTAAAATAATAACGGTCCTGTTATAGCGAAAAGTATAAAGTCATGTTTTTTCTAAGAACCATTCGTTTTGGGCACATGCGCCAAAATTGAATGTTACCAAATCGAATGTTGCCAAAATCGAAAATAGCCAAAAACGTACGGGGCCTGAAGTTTATAATCTAATAAAACATTGTAAAACCGTCATTTGATATATAGATACAGGCATAAAATTTTCATACATACAAAAAAGATGATAATAAATTATCATTTTTTTTTTCCAAATGAAGAAAAAATTGTTGACTAGTACTAAGGAAAAAAAATTCTACTATCCTCCAAAAGTTTCCCGAATCGAAAATTGCAATAGCAATGATTTTTTCTTATTCGAGGTGGTATGAATTAAATTTGTTAGGTTTATCATCTTGTTTGAATACAACTGTTCACAACAAATAGATTTCATTATATATCTCGGCTTATTTTATTCGACCACATAAGCCGAATACCTTTGATCGAATTCACCTGTCAGTGAAAATAAATCCATCAAACGCGGGCGCAAACACATAATAAATGGTGAGAAAAAAAAAACGCGCAACGCCTAAGTGCCGATCAGGAACGCAAACGATGATACCTAGCTACTCATCACTGCATTCCTACCAATAAAATCTAACTTTGGAGCGCATGTGCATCAGCGCGCTTTTCCGATAGACCATCTTATTACTCATTCGGGTTGCTTGAGCTGCACTTGAGCGGCCAAAGAAAAAAAAAATCCTATTTGGAGCAACTAACTACTCGGAGGAAGAGCTCTGAGCCGATTTAAGTCGTTCGGTATGGCTGCGGCTTTTTTTCAATCGATTTGACGGCGTCACTCTCAGTAAAAATCTAAAGTAGGGCCAAGCTCAGCCAGTCGATACTCTTCCATCGTCCGGATTGGTGGTTCCCTCACAGAGAGAGCACGCGCGCCCGCGCACTATTCACTTTCTTCGAGAAAACGAGCAAACGCAACGCGAGTTTTCTTCGGTGTTCTCGTTCTACCATCGCCTTCGTTCGGTTCCGGTTTGTTTTCCTTCGTTTATTTTGCGTTTTCGGTTCGGTTCTCGGTTCGCACAAATCGGTTAAACGAGTGTGACAAGAATTACCCACCCGAAGGGTGGTCGGTGAATTGTTGGGGAAATTTGGGGAAGGAAAATTCACATATTTAAAAAAACCGGAGCAGCAAACAACAATTGGTCGTGACCATGAAACTCGGTCGGGAGCACCAGAATTTACCGGTTCGGGATAGCCGTTTTGCCTGTGGATTCGATTACGGTGAGTGAGTCAACCAATCATCAAACACCGCCCGGCCTGGCGGGTGACTATCTCTTTGTCACCGAATACCACAAAGGTTACCTACAAAGTGGTAACACACCCTGGTGATTGATTTTCATTCGGTCACTGCTTCGGGATTTGTTGGTGACACACAGAGGTTCGGGTGAGAAATGTTATTGGAGCTCTGTTTTTTAAGTGGAAATAGATAAGGCAGCTGATAAACATCAATCGGGCTACCACTTGACTGTAAAAAAAATGTATGGGTAATGAAAAAAATGATCATTAGAAATCTATTTAAGAAGGAGAATAAAAAAACATTTTTGACACAACTGAAAACCATGCAAACATGTTTTTAATTTCATTGCATAGTGGGGTAAATGATCTTGAGCGGAACTAGTCGAAATCTGATCTTGAGCGGAACCATTTACTTTTCCTAAGATCTAGGCAATGATTATTTATGAATCTTATCGAAATGTTAAAAAACACTTTTTCAAGATATTTTCATACAAGCTTTGCCATTTTTCCTAAAATTTATGAAATAAAATAATAACCGTTTTAAAAACATATGCATTTCTGCTGCAATTTTCACCAATCTATGCTGACTTTGAACGTCAATTTATGTTACCCTTGACCGTTATAAACTGATTCTTAAGGGGGGGTAGGGTCTAACGAGTATAAAAAACACCATTTTCACGATTTTTTTTCTAGAGCTATCGTTCAAACAAATGTATTCAAATTTTTTGCATTATGCAAAGCATTGTTCAAAGAACATTTAGTAATTTTTTCGTAGAAAAATATTGTAAAATGAGCCGGTGACGGAGCACTTTCGAGGATGCCTTTTAGAAAACAGGATTTTCGGTGGACACTGTATCTCAGCACAGAATCATCTGAAGTCAAAAAATCAGAGCAAAATATTTTTAATAGATGTTTTTCTGGACCCCAATGTTTTTATTTAACTTAAAATTTTTTTTTATGTAATTTTTGTGGCTGTTTGAAGTAAAAACTACGATTTTTCACGAAAAAATCCGCCATTTTTCACCTGTAAAATCTCCCCAAAGTAAAAAAAAACAAAAAAGAAAAACGTTGGGGTCTGGTATTTTATATGTAGAAAATATGTTCCAAATTTGAAAAGAATCGGATAAGTAGTTTTCAAATGACGATGTCCACGGACTTTAAAAATGTGCTTTCGAGAAAAACGCGTTTGAAGTTTCTGCTCTTGCTTTCTTGCGGTATTAGATAGGAGGAGATAAAGGCCTATAATTTATACTGTTTTGCTTCAATTGACTTGAAAATTTGACACAACATTCTTGAAATGTTTTACAATAAGAAAATAAATAAATAAAAAAATCGATTTTTTGAAAGTGTTAGACCCTACTCCCCCCTTAATGACTAAAATGGTAGAAAAATTCTTAATAAAGCATTATTCGGGTTTTTGTATCAAGTTTTCCATCAAAATATCAACATTAATCGATTAGTTTTTAAAAGTAAAATATGATCTTGAGCGGAACTACTAGCTTCCAAAATAAATCGCTAGGTGCGCTGCCTTATGCCTTTTGTCTCACACGCAGCTTTTACCCTTGAGTGTAAGCAACACCTTTTTATTTTTCTTATTATATCAGCTTTAGGGACAGAAAAGATATAAAATTAAGTTCTAATAAAACTGAAAATTACTTTAATTGGTGTCACAAGGCCAAACCAGGCACTCAAATGTTTTATTTATTGGGGTACAAGAAATGTTTTTTGATTCTTTCTTTCAGAGGGACGACGGTCAGGTGGAGGAAGGCTTCCATACATATTTTTTGGCATAATTCGAGAACTAATGAAGTAAAGTCATTATTCCAGGATAAGAATCAATCTTCATTGCCATTACTGTTCGATCTTTAAGAAGCAGCTTTCCTTTAAAGAGGTTGTTCTTGATGTTGTTCCAATTAAAAACGATATTCCTTTAGTTCTAAAATGTGTTGAAAATCACACCTGGTTAGCTACTTTATAATACTTAACGATTCAATTGATGGCCTGTGGTTGAAAACCTATCCGATTCCCTACTATTTATTGCTTAGACTTGAACTGGAACTCATGGAAATCGGATTGGGAAATAAGTGTTTATCAATTGAGCTAAACGCTTAATGTTTCCATGTTTTTTAAATATAAATCAATTTTATCGTGATTTATAAGAAACTGGAATTTATTATAAACTTTATTCCATGAATAAGTTGTGTAGATCAAGAATGCTGAAATAAAAAAAAAATCTGTAATTTCTCAGAATTTTGAGCAAATTTTTATCGAAAAATCAGTGCCGCTGAACACAGAAATTTGAAATATTCACAGATTTCACAGAATTTTTGAATTTTGAATAGATTTCCAAAATTATAATTTTTGATCAATATATAATTTAGGTTTCTTACTTTGAATTAAAAAGTTTGATAAGAATTTCAATGTTAACTGATTTTTCCCAACAAGAATATGAAAAAGAAACAATTTATATTGAACTTTCAATGAAATTAAAGAAATTAGCATCTCAGAAGTCCATTACTGAATATTGGGATAAAAGTACGAAAAATCTGATTTTTTTCAAAACAGTTTGATTAAGAGCAATGTACAGTTTTATTTGCAGAATCTGTAATTTAAGGCATCTTTTTTTGTATGACTAACTTTGTCGTAACCTTCAAAAGTTGTTCGGGGCAATATGACCCTAAACACGCACATTCAAATAATCACTCAAATATACTAACGAACCTAATTTTTGAGATAAAATAACTAAAATTTGAGTCTAGAAAATCTATTCTTTCAAAATAAGATACAGTGAATCAAAGTGAGAATTGAATATCTTTTTTGAAGTAAAAAATAAATTTGAACGGATATTTTGAGAACAACTTTGGAAGACTAAGTTTTTGTTATTTACGAAAAAAAACATCAATTTTTGAAGTTTAAAATCTTTAAAGATGAAATTTAATTGAAGTTTTCACAGTTCCACAAAAATTTGTTATTCACGTAAAAATATCAATTTTCGAACTTTAAAATCTTTAAGGATGACATTTTATTGAAATTTTTACAGTTACACAAAGATTTGGAATGATAGCTATTAAAGTTGTTGACAGTACAAAATGGTTCCGCTCAAGACCATATTTTAGTTCCGCTCAAGATCAGAATTCTTTCTTCAGTAAAACAGCTCTATCAGGGTTATCAGGGTTTACTCTAAAATATTCTACAAAGCATCATTAGAAAGCAGAAACCAAGATCTATCTGCTGAACTAAAAAAAAAAAGTTCAGATATAACATCTATCCATACCGCTTGGTCAACTGTTCCGAGTCACGTCGAATTGAGCCAATTAGTTCCGCTCAAGATCATTTACCCTACTCTGATGAATGAGTAAGAATACGAAATTCCGATTCTATTTCTCATTAAGTGGGATGATTTTAGGCTACCCAATTAAAATATTTAGAAACAAGATCTTGTAGTGGGTTGATTTTCGGCTTTCAGTTTTAGGTTTTGAGTAAATACTAATTAATTTTAATAAATCCAACTTGTTGATCCTTATTTAATACTCATCAAGGACTAACATGTGTTAAAAATTAATTAAAATTTGCTTGAATCCTAGAGATTGTTATAAAAAAATTATGTTTTTTGTCCAGTTTTACACAGCGGCGTATTGTTTACTGCTGTCGGTTTCTGTTTAAAACTTCAGAAAAACGTGTTGGATTTTTGTGTGATTTTTTTTTTCTTTTTGTGTGACTTAAAACGAACACACGCATAAAGGATCACAGTGAAACTTCGTGTTTCTTTGAAGAGATCTCAATTCTACTTAAGACTAAATCGTATATCTTTTAAGGATATAATGGCTAGCATCTTACTAACACTAACACCAGCCCACGGAAACAGTACTATGTATGCCGTGACCGAGACTCGATCTCATGACCTCTGGCTTAGAAGACTTACGGTGCTGAAGTTCGTTTTATTCAGCCCAAAATTCAAGTTCTTTTTGAAACTTTAAAGTTCTATAACAGATTTGAACTGCCTTCTGTTCAGCTCACAAGTAATTTTTTAATTGTTTTTTTAGTTTTTCTCGAAAATTTTTTCAATAGTGCGCAATGAGAAAAACATAAAGAGAAAAATAATTTAAAAAATATTATTTTCACGTATTTCGGGTATTAAGCAAAAATAATAATTGTTGCAAATTTTCAACAACATGAAACGGTTATACCTTTTTGTTCTTCACAGACACACAAACAGAAATAAATGCTAACTCTTTATTTCTTTTGCATTAATCATAGTTTTAGCATTTCTGTTTTCCTGGATACCCTGAGAGTTGAGAATTTAGCTGGGAGTAGTTATGCGATAATATACCACCTACTAAGGAACTTATTCCTTGCGTTTGCTTGAAGGTGCTTCATAAAGGCTGCCTGATTTTTTTCATTATTTACATATCCGAGCCGGACAAATCCAAGAAATTTTATCTTAAAACTTGACAAAATCCGGGCATTAGACTTCGAAATTGTAGACCAAAGTTTTGGGCAAATGTACTCAACAAAATAAAAGAAAAATTAAAAAATATTTCTTTATTCAAAACTTATCAGCAGACTGAATCTTTTTTAGGCTTCAAAGAACCTGTTATGATTATTTTTATAAAACTTGTTCGAAAAATTTCGTTTTGATTGCATAAAAAAATCGGCGCAATTTTTATTTTTTATGGTTTGGTGAATAAAGTGAATTAGTCTGGGTAAAATAATATTTTTCAATGACATCCGGGCAAACGGTAAGGACCGGACTTTTCCCCAATTTTGTATTATGCGGGATTCATTTCTTTTTTTTTTATTTTCTGAACATAACCTTGAAAAAAGCAACACTTTAAATTTCTTCTTGGTATTCAAGAATTTATAACTGGATTCCAAAGTGGTTCTCATGATTGTTGAAAATTTGTTACTTTATAAAACGGATGATAAATCCGCAGGACGAGAATCAATAGAACTTATATTTGCTATTTCCCATATTTCAACAGCTGTCAGAACTTTTGTCCAGTCTGAGGCTTATTTATCTGAAACATTTTCAAAATGTCATTATAACATGACAATAAACATTCAATACTTTCCCCGGGAAACAAATACACTTTTTAAAGGATGCAAGTTTCAGAAACACACTATGGAACTCTTATGCCAAGCTAGCGTACTACCGTTGCAAATTTCCAAAAATTCCCAAAAAACGTTGCAAATTTACAACAAAACAAAAAAAATTCTTTAAATTAAGTTTATAATTTGAATTACTTTTTAAGAATACGAAAATATTTTCTACAAGTTAAAAAAATTTCTCATTGTGAATACGACTGAAATCTGAAAAATAGGGCTTTTTCAACATTCCATATTTTTCAGATTCAAGTTGGTCTTGTTTGTACACTTATACACTGAAAGTAATTTTTTTTTAATTGAACATAATCTTGAAGTTAACTTCGTCTTTCTCATAAAAGAAAATTGATTTTTTTGCTTTCTGTATAATTAAGAACAGGTTTATTTGATTGTTGTAATTTTTTTTATTGAATGAAAATAAGGGTTAATCAGCAAAAACAAAAAAAAAATCCTCCTATCCTTTCTTGCTTCGGTAACCATCAGCCCAAATGGTACTGACGGTTTTCCGGCATCCATTTTTATTCCACCCATTACCTCAATCCATCTAACTGACTGAATTGCTTTGTTTTTAACTTTGTTCGATATATATCGGCACGCACCCCAGTTCTAATACACATTTGTTTGATTCGCTTACTCAAGCAATCAAACAACCTAATGAAAAAAATTAGTCCTGATACCAGATTTGAACTGCGACCCTTCGAGATGATAGGCAAACACGCTGCTTCGACACCACGCCTAGATGTGTCCTTACCGGCAGCCAAAATTCGAAATGGTAATAAACTTGCCTAGAATACATGCAACGGCAGCCAGCAGCCATGTTGGACTTGAAAGTTTGTCCTATCTCTATTATGTGTTCAACTAAAGCTATGTTGTCATTCTCTTTCCCTTTTTCTGTATTAATTATCATTGTTTTGTTTGTATTGCCGTCATTTTTCTTCTTTAGTTACTTCGATGGCCTGCGAGACGTTGATTGAGATTTTGATGAGCTGTCACTTTTTTTTGTAAATTAACTACACATAACTCACAGGATCCCTGATGAAGGTGTTACTCAACACCGAAACGTTGGTTCAAAACGAAAGTTTTTAAATTCAATAACATTGGACTGATTTGACGCAGATTTAAAGTACCAAAACGTACAGTCGATGGTTATTTATAATTTAAAAGATTTATGTTGGATGGCAATGCTTAAAAATATTTAAAATGTATTTTCTAAAAAAAATGTTGAACGAAACAGCTTTTGAAATAGATCTGCTTAAAAAAGTCACCTGTGATTCAATCATTTTTTTTAATAAATTACAACATTCTGACTCCTTAGCCAAGTGAAATTGTATTTAAAGTTTTGTTTGGTACATTTTTATTTCAATCGATTGAAAAATATTAAATTGTGCAATTTGTCCGCAAAAAAAAAACTTTCATACCTGAATGCAGATTTAAAAACGTTTTTTTAAAGATCAAGACCCGTGAATTTATCTTTGGTTTAAACAGGGTTATATTCAGATGTGTTTCATAAATATAATTGGGATTTTTTTTATAGCAAGAAATTGCACTACAGTTTACGTTTTTTCATCGACTTAACAGAATTAATTGTTTTTAGCTGATTGCAAACAAAGAATTTTGATTATCAAAATTTAAACATTTCGTCTTGTTTCAAAAACAAACTGTTCTGAATTCAAATCATTTGTCAGATTTTGTCTATCATTTCTAGTTATAGTGAATTGGTTGTGTGAAAATTTGAAAATTGGTTAGTTTTGAGTACATTTGATCTTTGATAACTGAGGAGCTTATAAACGTACATGAAACCTAAAAAGTTATTTTGAATCAATTTTTGATCCTTCATTCAATCAAGGAATCAGATCTTGACTAGATTATCTAGTTTCAGAGATTCAGGGCACTAAAAAATTTTATTTTTTAATTTTTAAAAGTTTGAAGAGGTAACATTACAACTTTTTCTGACACCATTCAGGAAAGTTTTTGAGTAGTTTGAACTAAAGATTTTAACCCGTTTAACAACATTGTTGAAGACTAAAAACGCGAATTCAAGAGTTTTGCAGTATTGAGATAAATTAGCATAATAACAACTTTTTAAAGCTTTTTTTCCTCTGAAGTCAAACGAAAATTTGATCATTGAATCAAAACTTTTATATTAGAAATTTTTGTACTGCTCTATAGTTTTGCCAGAAAAGTGTAGAACTTTCTTAAACAAATGTTTACCATTTTCAAAAATTATCTTGATAATAGAAGCTAATAGAAAAAAACTAACTGCGTATTTGGAATTAACGCACCCAAGTTTGTCATAAAAAGCGCTTAAATTATTTGCTTCCCAGAAAAATGTGAATTGCCTTGTGTTATTTTCATTTTAAGTATTTGTGCTGAAAATTAAAATTATTTTGTGTTTCCTGGAGGCAATATAATTTAAAATGAATTTTAAATTTTGTCCTACAACAACATCATCCCAACAGTTCATGGTTTTCAACGATCCTAACCATAATACTGCTTTTAAAATTAAAAAAAATCGTTCAGGAGGGCATTAAGCTCGAAAATTTATCAAAAGGGGGCGGTGAGTGATAATAGTCTGGAAACTACTGAATTAGAATAAGAAATTCCGATTCAATAATTTTCAAATTGGTTTCATTTTCGGCCTAAAGTCTCAAATTTTTAGTAAAAACGACTGTTTGATAAACGAGACTTCCTTAAATTTTCAGTGAAACCTACACTTGGTATTAGCGAGGTATCCATGTATGAACAGTGAGACCCAAATTTTGACACTTTCCCACCTTTATTCGGGCAAAATGATACCAAATTTCACTTCCAAGCCTGATAGCAAATATAGTTCAGTCATAAAAGTCTGCTCGGGTTGTAGCTTTTTCACTAAAAGATGACAGAAAAAAGTTTGAAATGCTCAATATAAGCTCTCAATGAGGGTCTTTTGATAATTTCCATCTTAAATGATTGATTAGTATTGAAAATATTGATGTCAGACCCAAAAATGGAACAAGAATCCTGGAATCTTTAGAATAAAATGTCGAATGTGCATGTTTTTCGAAGCCTTAAGCTAAAAAATAGGAAACTTGATTTTTTATTTAATTGACCAGCCATAAATAAGCTGAACCTCCTTAACTCTGAAGTAAATTAAAAGGTTTTCTCGATTTATCAAATTTTCAAAAGATTTACTTTTTATCCTTGATGTATTTTCTACTCTTTTCAGCTCGATTCCAATTTGAAATATTAGTTTGAAACTTTGTTTATTAAAAATCTGCAATAATCAAGAAAAATTTAAATTTTGAGCAGAATTTATCACCTGAAATTGAACTGTCATTGAAAATTTATTCTATAATTTGAATCTTGTTGATAAGTGATAAGTAAATTCTGGCCAAAAACAACATTAATTTTGAATTTCTTAGAAAATGGTACTCACAAGTTAACATATAAGCCTAAAATTTTTCAAGGTTTTGTCCCAAACTGTCTAAATTTGGATATTCGGACTCAAATATTCACTTATTTGATGCTGCAGGATATCCTTTTTTATCCTTTTCTTATTTTTTGGGTCATGACAGTCTAAACGAATTCCAAGGGTTCCGGTACACAATATCAGATAAACCAAAACCATTTTCAATTTCCAATAAACGTCAGGCACCCGTCGTCAACATCCCAAATCCAAACCCCTCAAACCGAATTGCTCGAAAACAAGAATTAATCCTTCCGAAACACACGAGTCCCACTCTTCAGGAATTTTTGGTCCAAAACTGGGACCCTCGGATTCCCGAAATTTAGACACCGGATTTGGAACCAACAAGGCGGCGGTGCTGGAAAGCAATTTTCTCTCCTAAACCAAAAAGGAGGAAAGTGCGAAAAATTTCTGCCCCACTCGAATTGTTCCGGTCCAGGGCTTTGAAGGATTGAGAAGGAATCTCTTTGATCTTGTCACGTTTTTTTTTTTTTTACTTTTCATACTTTTTCAATCCGTTGTTGATATTTTCTTCCTCTATTTGGATGATATTAAATGCGCTTCCGAAATCTGCCGGGCGTTTCCCGGCTGCTTGTCCGGATGTTAAGGAATGTGAAATTGATTTTTTTTTCGAAGGTTTTTTTTATGAAATAAAATTTTATTAAAAAGGCTCGCCTTTGTTGAAGTAGAAATCTTGTTAATCTTTCGTTTGTTTAATTTTTATTTAAATTCTAATCAGAAAAATCATCAACTTTTGAATTGAAAATCAAATACAAACATGTCTATCAACCGGAACGAATTGGTTTGCGGGAAAAACATTGAAACTAAAATATAAACACAACCAATCGAGGCCGGATTTTGCAATACGACAGTAAAAACAGATAAATAGTTGGGGCCCGGGAAATTTCCGGAAGTTAGATTCCCGGTATTCCAGAAATAGAAATAGAATCGTAAGTCAGTGTGTACAAACGGACGCACACCTTGAGTCGGGATGAATGAAATGTTGAACAAGCACTCACATTTAAAATATTCTTTTCTCTGAGTTGAAGTTACACATATTTTGTATAACTATTACCATGCATGATTTTTGTTTTGTTTTTATTCTGTAACTTGTCTTTGAATTCAAATTGAATATCAGTATATCAAATGCTTTAGGTAAACTTTTTTTTTAAATTTTTTTGTCAACTTTTCATAATTTCAAAAATATTTTTAAGTGAACTCACTACTCAAAATTATATCTACTCGTTTCCGAGATTTTTTTTTTATTTTTGTAAGTACTGTTTCAAGACATTATAATGAATAAAAGGGTCATATAATCAGAGACTACAGTTTATTCCTACGTCTCCCAGTTGCATCAAAATTAGCCGGCAGTACTCGAGAAAGAAATACAGATAAATTTCTCACTCTTATGGGCAACAACAAAACCAAATTCCCCCGGTTCAGATCTTATCCCAAGTCCTCGATTTGCCAATCCATTCGAATCCAATCACATTGGGAAGCGATTTAAATGCATTCAATCTAAACACTCTCTTGTGTGTGTTTTTTGTATTTTAGACATGAGTGCTATTTTTTTATGCATTTTACCACAGGTGTTCAGAAAATATGCACTTGGACTAGATTATAATGATGATTCTGGAAATTTTTCTGGCATTCTAACCGAAAGAGAGCTATGTTTGGTGTGTCTAAGATTCGATGTCATGACAGTTGGCTTAGAAAACTTTAACGCTATGCTATAGACAAAGGTTGCCAGAATTTTTTCCGCGCGTATCTGGGCCGGACAAATCCGGGCTATATTATCTAACATCCTGGCAAAATTCGGGCATTTGATTTTAAAATTGTCAACCGGAAGTTCGAGCAATATCCGGGCAAATTAGGTAAAAAAAACCCAGAAATTATACAGCAAAAATCAATGAAAAATACTTGATTTTTTCCATCAAAACTCACCAGCAGATTTTAATCCTTTGATTATTATTTGTATAAAAATTGCTCAAAAATTTCGTTTGGACGCATGCATGAAAAATTTTTACCACTCTATTTTGTTTTTCGTTTGCTTTGATAAATAAAGTAATTAAAAAAAAAAATTGAAAAGGAAATCATCAACTTGACAACTTCTCAAAAAGAACACAATCAAATGGAATAATCAAAAAATAGTTTTAATAGAATACTTTTTATACTTATTTGTATATATTCCTTTGAATTTTGCTCTTGATTAAATACCATTAATGAAATAAAAAAAAATTCCACAGTATCCATTGGAAAAGAAAAGTTTAATTTTCAATTAGCTCAACAACTTTCTTCAAAACTACCATCAAACAGAGCATCAGGCAACATCAGGGTAATATGGATCATATGTATACCACAACACATATTTAAATTTTATTTGAATATAATTTAATAAAGAAATCATTCAATGATAACAAAATGATGATGACATGCATTCAGTCAGAAGTTGGACTGAAAATGCTGATGAGTTTTTTGAAAAAGATTTTGGTGTAAGCCAAATTTCAAGTTTTGAAATCGGACTCAAAACAATAGTTCTGTCATTTATGCAATTATTTTTGATTGAAATTATTCAGTTTAAATCTACGGATTAGAATTTAAAAATTAAACTCAAAGTTCAAATTGGGAAATTAAATTTTTAACTAGAACAGACGTTTATGGATCAGAATTTCAAAAGTATTTAAGAATTTGAGTTCAACTTTTCGAGTCCGAGTTTAAAAGTTAAAAACATCATATTTATCTCAATATACGCGATTTTTATGAATTTTATATGTTTAGATTCTTGAGATTGATGAACCCCTTTTCAAATGCACATTTAAAACTTTATAATTTTCCAAGTAAAATCGAATAATAGCATTGAAATCTTACCAAGTTTTGAATTAAAATATAGTAAACTTCTACTGGAGAAATTTAAAAAAAAGTATCACCTGTATCATCAAAAATATGACAAAATAGATCATTTTTCTTCCCTTCTGATGTTACAGCTCTCATTTTAAGACATCATTATGGACCTTTCTTTTCTATTATAGTTATGGAGGAAAAAATGACAATATATTTCTATTTTTGCGTCAAATTCATACAAATGTAACATGAAGAAGAAGAATTGATTTCATAGAAATTTTTATTAAAACAGGGGAAAGTGGGGTAACGTGGGCCACTCTGAATACGCATCATATGCATTTTTATTTATCAAGCTTAAAAAAGTTCAAATAAGTACTTACATAATAAAAAAGCTCCCTCTAATTGCATCGATGAGGAACCTAAAGTTCATAACAAAAATATGCTCATACGCTTGTGGGCGACACCTATATCGGGGCAACACATCTTGGGCCATCTATATTTTTATATTGAGAACTTAAAATACGTTTTCCCTATCTGTAAAGTTTTCTTATGCCAAATGAAGAGTTATGAAAAATATTTTGTCCATCCTTTACTAGGAATTTTGCCAAAACGTTCGCGAGTCAGGTTTTTGAATCCATTTGATCATACACAACTCTCTTTTTGATATCATCATTTGAAATTGCTTTAAATTAACGAGATGAATTTTGAAATTACAGTTTTGAGTCAACTCATAAACTTTGCATGTTATTTGGTCAATTTGGAATTAGTTGCTCACGATTCCTCACCTTTTTTTTCAAAATTCAAAAAATTTTGCATTTTTTAAAACAGCCAAAACTTGAGGAAAATAACTTATTAACAATTTGAAAAAACTGCCTCATGACCTTAAAAATGTAGAAAACCATACAGTTTTTTTTAAATCTTCTATAAAACAGGAGTTATGGAACAAAGAAAAAAAGTGGCCTCACTCTTCCATACCTTAAACTATATTAATTCCCCCCACAGCTTGAAAATGCCGAAATTGTTGCATTTCAAATATCGTTTTATTATTCTCACGAAAAAATCTGACCTTAAACGTTTTGAAAAATATATTTTAGTCACAATAATTTTAAAGACTTTAGAAACCTTTGAACTCACAGGGCCAAAATACGTTTTAGTTCATATTGTTCATTGCTTCTCTAAATGTGTTTCTCGCGATAATGGATAATAATAATAATCAGTTTAACACCGCGACAAATGTGTGCATACCTGGAATTGTTAGGAAATGCTCATTCGAATCTAATAAATTATTGATTTGTACGCTTAACATGCAAAGTATATGTGCCAAAAATATGACTAAGTTTGACGAATATAAACAAATCATAAATGTTTCATCAGTCGATGTTGTTGGATTATGTGAAACCTGGCTCAATCACACAAAAGATACAGATTTAATAGCCATCGATGGTTACTCTATCTATAGAAATGATCGTATAGGTAAACCCGGAGGTGGGTTAATTCTATATGTAAAACATGCTATAAAATTAAGCTGATTAATCAAATTTCAATGTTAGAAATTCTCATACGTTCGAATATATGTTTATAGAAACTAACGCTTACCAATAAAAAAATACTATAGGACTGATTTACAACCATCCGAGCATAGATTGTGCAGATATGATACATGATGAAATTCTAAAATATGACGGTACCTACGAGGACATTATTTCAACAGGCGATTTTAACACTAATATCTGACTCTGAATAATAAAACCGAACGTTTTTGCAATGTATTGATGGAAATCGGCGACTATTACTGAAACGAATTGAGTCAGAATATGTCTCCTAACGAGCTATGGAATAAACTTCGAAGCATTGGTTTATCGAAGCGCAAATCTTGTATTGAGAACGATTTTCATCCGGATGTAATGAATCAAAAGTTCCACAAGAGTCATTATTATGGAAACTCAACAGGTTTTAATTTTAGTAGCATTCAAGAATCCGATATCATCAACGCCGTATATGAGGTGAAATCAAATGCCGTAGGACTAGACGAAATACCCATAAAATTTGTAAAACTCATTCTGCCGCTCATCATAAAACACTTGTCATTCATTTTTAACATTATAATCTCATCATCTAACTACCCAAAGGCTTTAAAACTTTCAAATATTATACCTTTCAAGAAAAAAAAACAAACTTATCATCACTTTCAACCCGACGTCCAATTAGTATATTGTGTGCCCTTTCAAAAGTTTTTGAACGAGTCATGAAGAAGCAAATAAGTACTTATTTGAACGCAAACAACTTAATAACTGACCATCAATCTGGATATAGACCAGGCCACAGTACAAAAACAGCAATGCTTAAAATATGTAACGACATTTCAAAACCCATTGATGAATTTCTTTTAGTGTTGCTAGATTGTTCCAAAGCATTTGATACAATTTCTCATAAAATGCTTTGCCGAAAATTAAACACAAATTTCAATTTCCAACCAGCAGCTATTGAATTGATTGATTCATATTTAAAAAATCGAGAACAAGCAGTTTTTTGGTAATGATTGTTTTTCGAATTTTCTACCGGTTAATTCTGGAGTGCCGCAAGGATCTGTGCTAGGACCTTTATTGTTTACGATGTATATAAACGATCTTCCAAACGTTGTGAAACATTGCACTATCCATTTATTCGCGGACGATATCCAGCTGTATGTAAAATGTAAACAACAAAGCATTATCGAAACTTGTCAGTTGGTCAACATCGATCTAGAAGCTATCAATACATGGGCTCAAAATCATCTAATGACGTTGAATGCTAGTAAATCAAACGCTCTTCTAATAACTCGAACTGTGTGCACAGAAAAACCGTTTTTAACACTAGGTTCTAATGAAATAAATTTTGTTAACAAAGCCGTTAGTTTAGGATTTATCGTTAATTGCAAATTTGATAGGGATAACCATGTGTTAAACCAATGTGGAAAAATATACGGTGTCCTCAGAAACAAAAAGTTGAAGTAAGGTTTCCTTAACTAGAACATCAACTTTTCAAGACATTCATTTTACCATATTTTATTGTGTGCGATTTTTTACTACCTACAATTTCTGCAACAGCTCTTGAAAGAATAAAAATAGCGCTTTATTCGTGTGTCCGTTTTGTATTCAATCATACTCGTTTGGATCGGGTAACTCATTTACAACTCAAGTTGCTAGGATATTCATTTAATAATTTTATTTCAGTAAGGGGGATTTTTTTTTATTATCTGACAATTTGCGCCGGGGGTCTTCAGATTTTCCCCAAAATTGAAAATTTGGTTCATTTTTGCGACTTAAAAACACATGCATTTTTTCAGATTTCTAACATTTTTATTTTTTGAGTTAGCTTCGGTTAGATTTTTTTGTAAATAAAAAATAACCATTTTTCAAAGCTACATAACTCTATTGTTTCTCAACGGAAATTATAAAATAGCACATCAAAATGCATTGAAATTTTATCAGGTTTCCAAATAGAATAGTTGAAAAAAATTAAATAATGACCTTCAACATGAAAAGTTGTAAATAAACTTTAAATGACGTGTAAAAGTACCGTCTGCACCGCCGAATATTTTGCAAAAAATATCATTGTATAGCTCGATTCATGATGCAACTTTCATCTGAAGACACCAAAGTGGGCCATTAACACCTTGAAGAGTTATGAAAGAAATAATGACAATAAATCTCTTTTTTTGCATCGAAAACAAACAATGGTTGAACAACTGCACTCACATACGGAGATAGCAAGCACTTCTAACAACATGGAAACAAAAGAACTTACCAAAGCAGGTAAAAAACACTACATTTTCGTGCTTTGTAGAGTGTTTGCAGCAAAACTGACTTTAAATTTTAACCAAAATTCTGAGTATCGTATTGTTTAAGTGATATACCTAATAATGGAAATGTTGCTTTTACAACCTGGTCATATACTATATAACTTATTAATTTTTAGATCAAAAATCATTGTGAAGCATAATTAATGCCAATAGTAGAAGGTTCAGTCCCTGTGTTTGGGATCACAAAAATGTGATTAAAAAAATGAAATATAGACGTGCTTTACATAGATTTTATATCGAGAGCTAAGCACTGGACACCAAAATCCTTTCCCATTGATCAAAAAAGTATGAGAAAGCGGCACAAATGTTGTAGAAATAATCAAAGAGCTCAGTATGGCCAGCCCAGGCTGTAAAATGATGAAAATATGATACTTTTACCGTATTCGTTTTCTACATTCGCCCAGTTTTGAGAAATAGAACGAACATAATTCGTCGTCAGTGTTTTGCTACCTCGATCGCTCACACGCGAATCTTCAGTGTTCCATCGTCCATTTTAAATCAAATCTGGGGAATTACGGATGCAAAACTTAGCGCATAAACTTCTAAAAATGACAGTAAAATGTGCATAACTTGTTGTGACCTGGTGCAAAACTGGGTATAAACGAATACGTTATTAGATTTTTGGATATAACATGAAGTCAGTTAAGCTGCAACAATCTACCGCCCCTTCTTTCATAACAGTCCCATATACAAAAATAAGCAAGCGAGACAATCAGCTTTTTCTGTTTTGGAATATATTTTTAAATTGTGACCACTACTTTCAGCATAAACGAAAATCGTTTCTAGGTTGTCATAATAAATCGTTAGGCCTGAAATTTTCGAAATTGGGTTATTGGTAAGGTCGAGAGCACCATTTTTATTCATTATGGGACTGTTAATCGACCATATTTGAAACCTTTTTCGAATCTACTAGCATAACAGTCCCATACAAAATATATTTTTCTCATCAAGCTACTTTCTAAGATTTAAATTTGATCATTTTTGAACTTCTAAATGCAATTGTCAGAAAAAGAAACATACTTTTGGAAAAATATCGTGATTTGCACATTGTAAGTTGAATCTTTTTACGATTTTTGATTGCATCCGATAGTTTTTCGCTCAGGAAGTCATTCCTAAGAAAGTCAGACCTACCTTCGAAAACTAGTGTGCATCATTCGACATCAAGTGAGTTAAAAAAAATGTTAAATGATTCAATGTTAAATAATTCAAATATTTCGCCGAAAGAAAAATTGAAAAGTAACCAAATCCGTGGTATTTCACATATGAGACTGTTATTCGGGTATATTTCATATAGGACAGCCACCAATTGATATTTTTTTTCGAAATTTCTAGAACAAAACCTCTTTTTTTTAGTCTTTTATGTTGAAGCCTTATGTTGACCTAAAATGACGAAAATTCATATGGGACTGTTATGCGAGTAGGGGCAGTCTGAAAAGGACGAAAAAATAGTGTTTTTTACCTGCTTTGGTAAGTTCTTTTGTTTCCATGTTGTTAGAAGTGCTTGCTATCTCCATATGTGAGTGCAGTTGTTCGACCACTGTTTGTTTTTTATGTAAAAAAAGAGACTTATTGTCATTATTTCTTTCATAACTCTTCAAGGTGTTAATGGCCCACTTTGGTGTCTTCAGATGAAAGTTGCATCATGAATCGAGCTATACAATGGTATTTTTTGCAAAATATTCGACGGTGCAGACGGTACTTTTAGACGCCATTTAAAGTTTATTTACAACTTTTCACGTTGAAGGTCATTATTTAGTTTTTTTCAACTATTCTATTTGGAAAGCTGATAAAATTTCAATGCATTTTGATGTGCTATTTTATAATATCCGTTGAGAAACAACAGAGTTAAGTAGCTTTGAAAAATGGTTATTTTTTATTTACAAAAAAATCTAACCGAAGCTAACTCAAAAAATAAAAATGTTAGAAATCTGAAAAAATTCATGTGTTTTTAAGTCGCAAAAATGAACCAAATTTTCAGTTTTGGGAAAAATCTGAAGACCCCCGGCGCAAACCCGTCAGATAATAAAAAAAAATCCCCTAAGGTCAAATATTTTGTTACATAAAATTGTTACTACAAAATGTCCTTCGTATCTGTTCAATATCCTTCAGCCTTTCAATGGCACTAGAGTAAGAAATTATGTTATTCCAAACCACTCAAGTTCTTTCTATAGTTGCACATTTTTTTGTCAAAGGTGCTGTTCGTTGAAATTTACTGCCGAACTCGATTAAGAATATTTTAGATTTAGGCACATTTAAGAAGCAATGTTCAATATTATTTAATTAGAAAAACTGTAAATTGTAAATCGTATTAGGTAAATCGTTAGAGAAATGTAGATTAGTTTTCAAGTGCATTCCATCATTATTATATCGCCATTGTGGCATCGTGAGAAGATAATTGTCTTACGCTACTTTTGAATTAATAAACTAAACTAAACAAAAGTTGTTTTATTGACAAGTGAAAGTTTTGATTCTGATTAGTTTAAGGAACTTTGAAATCTCCCAGAGAATTTGAGATTCGGCACGTTAACTTAAATGTATCACATGATATCACAATGTTGTTTTAAAACTATACAATGCGGTGCTTCAAGATTCCAAGATGACGTCAAAAAAATCTAGAATATAAAAATTAAGGAGTTTCCGTAAAAAAAATGTCAAAGTTGAAAAAATTTGTTGTCAAAGACTAAGACGAAGGCGACATTCTTCGTTGAACAAATGGAATACTGAAATTATTTTCTAACCCTTTCACATTTCGTAAAAGGATAAACCGTGTTTGAAATTGTCAATAATTTAAGAATTAACAAATTGATTCACTGGAATTTTTTAATTTATGGTTTCAGTAAAACATTTTAGTATCTGTCACTGAAAGAAGCTTTATACTTAGAATATTTTTTATCTCAGATTTTCTTGATGTATCTGGTCCATAAATCCAATAAACAATTCGAGAAATGTCAAACCTGACCGGGATTTCCATATATTGTTTTAAACTTTCTGGATTTTACCCGGGTTCATTTAGATCATTTGCTTGAACAAATAAAAAACTCAAAATTATCTTAAATTATTTTTAGATTTTGCGTTTAAAAACGATTTTTAAAGTAAATTTAAAAAAGAATATATACTTTTGTTTGATCTTTAGATGCAATTTAACTCGTGCTGCTGTGATTTAATGAAAACTTCAAATTTCAAGTAATTTTCTTTTTTTTCGCCTCTTGTATGTTTGTGAATAATGATTAGATTCTGTTCAGATTTGCCCTTTTTACATTTTTTATTTCTTAAAATTGTTTAAAGTTGCTTAGCCGTATGCTTAAGGTTTAAGATAAGGTTTCCAGGAATTTTTCAGCACGTAACCGGGCCAGACAAATCCAGGCTATTTTATTTCATAACCAGGTAAAATCCAGGCATTTGGCAATATCCAAGCAAATTTGGTCAAAACTTAGGAATTATTCATAGAAAATCAAGATAATACTTGAAAACTTTCAAAAAATCTTTCATGATTATGTTTATAAAAAAAATTTCGTTTTGGACGCATAAATAAAACATTTTACAACACAATTTGACTTTTGAAGTTTGATTTAAGATTGACAATGACATTAAGCGCGGGCCAAATTCAGCCGTTAGCCAAATACCACTATTCGGTATATCTCTATCACTAACCCTGTTTTGTTTATTCATGTTCCAGAAACGATATAGAAGCTCTGATGAAAATGTGAATTTTATGTTTTTCCTATTAAAATTATAAGAAACAACCATATGCAAAACCAGGAACAAATGGTGTAATATGGGGTATAAGACCGATGCAAAACATGATTTTTTGCTTCCATATATTTTTGCGATGCCCTTTGGATCACCACGCACCAGTGTAAAATTTGAGATGGTTTGGTTGATTCCTGAGTTAGCGCAGCCTTTTAATTTTGTATGGAAATTTGTATGGAAGAAGAAATTTGTTCACATTAAATCATCTAGAAAATACAAAAAGGCTTGAAATTAAATTGGTCTTTGATGCCTAGTTTCAACTTTTCTAAAGCTTCATTTTTTTTTCTAAGCTAAATGTTTCATGAAAAAAGTTATGAAAAATTTAAAAAAAATTAAAAACCTGAATCCATTGAAAAGTATTTAAAACAAATGGCAGACTTTGCTTGCTAGAGCTTTTAATAATTTCCTAAAAGGTTTTCGCAAAGATAAAAAACACAATAAATTTCCTGGCTTTGCAAAGCAGTTTTTTGATATTTTTCATTTTCATCCAACGGTACACAGCTTTCAAATAAGCAATTAAAATTCTTAAATTAAACAAATTAATTTTGAACAAAAAAAAAATTATAACATCGAATATCTTTTCTAGGGTACAAGTTTGGTTTATACTTTGTTCACATGAACTGTACTTTAAGAATCAAGGAATATTTTTCATCCAAAGATATATTTTTTAGAACTTTCAGTACATCGCTAGAGATTTTGAATTCAAATTTTGAAAATGGATTTGATTTAAGGGTACCTTAAAGGATTCATAATTTTGGTTTTTGACCCTCGAGATCACCAAAAGGGGGACCAAAAAAAATCGGAAAAATCAAAATTTCGGTTTCGGTGCCAAATGACTTAGAAATGCGTAAAATGGATTAAATGTTATTCCAAAAAATCGGCCGTTTTTCAAAAAACCGACTCAAAAAACCAAAGTCCATTTTTCTTGTTTTCCCATAGAATTAAACTCCCAGTGAGGTACGATTGTCCCACATCTGGAAGCTGCTGCAAGCTTGATATCGGTTAAAGGCCTTCTTCACTAGGAAAATTGCAACCAAATTGAATCCAGTTCCATCCGGCAGCAGTGGCTCAGTTCCGATCAGCTGTTTTAAATCACTACCCACCCACATAGCTTCTCACTAACTAACATGAAACTCCAACATGAAATCCAATTACAACGAACAAGCAAACGGAAAACAAAACCTCATATGAGCTCTCTTTCTCTCTATTTTTCAATTTTGTTTCTCTCTCTTTCATACTAAGTCTCTTTAACATTTTTTCTTCTTGCACTCTACGACCAACTATGTAACATAAGCTGCTCTGCATCGGCCGAATGTAAAGTCGGCATCACAGCCTTTAGTTAGTTTGTAACTAAGCCAGAAATTGCCGGTACCCGACTCGACTGCCGACACGAGCTTAACGATATGCAGGAACGGAAGTAAAGTAGTTTGAACGGTAGAAACAGAAAAAAAACAAAAATGGAATCAAAAAAGTTCACTGACACATTCACTTGCTCACTTGCTACTAGCTACATACCTACCCCAGATTCATTCTGCTTTGGTTGGAGCCGTTCGTTTAAAGAGCTCTAGCGAATTTTCCTATTGCTAACCATCCTGCTTCTACCTCTAGCTTCAGTGGGCTAAATGAGTTTTCAAACGGCGCCGGACCGGGCGTTCATTGAGTCGGGTGAGTGTGTGTAGGTGGGTGGTTTTTCAATGGGGAAGTTGATTGACTTATATTGTGGCTGGTCGTACGCTATCTGGACGTGTGGCTAAGCCACCGAATATTTAGTTCTTTAGTTACCTCATATTTAAATTTGAAGTTAGATCAGGGAAAAATAGCAAAGATATTTTTTTTTAAATAAGTCTTGAATGTTCCAGCAAAACCATGGGACATCATACACTGCACGACCGCAAACATAAAAAAGACTGAGTTTACTCAATAATTTAGTAAGCAGGAACCAGTCATCAGTTATCTATATGTTACCAGATTATTTCTCGCACTTTTCTCAGCGATTTTATCTTAAAACCTGACAAAATCTAGACATTTAATTCCAAAATTCTCAAAACCCAGCAATTTTTCAAAAAAATATTGAAATATTGTTTTAACCTTTTTAGGTTTCCAAAAAACTTTTCATATTTATTTTGAAAAAAATTGCTTAAAAAATTTCGTTTTTGAACGCAAATTTAAAAAAATAATAATAACTCAATTAGAGTGTTTTGTATGATTTTGCATTTAAAGCGAACCAATCCGAGCCTTTTTCAACTATATCTAGCCAACCGGACCGGACCTAATATTTTCCAAATGTTGTATCAAATATTCGGGCAAGTCCGATTAAATCCAGGCAAGCTTTAGTTATCGATATATGTATTCATCTTCCTAAAAAAAATTAAGATGTTCAAACGAATAGTTTACATTAAAGAATTGAAGCAACTTTAAGTGTTTGAATTATAAATGATAGAACTAAATATCCATACAAGACTATTCTCAATTACAATTATTCTTGTTGAGCTTTGATGCCATAAGACCAAAAATACAAGCAAACACTTTCTAGGAGTTTTCTTAGCTTGAGCATGTTTGAACACTCTCTGTCAAATAACTAAGGAGTGTATTCGAAAAAAATGCAGCACTTTGTACTGTGAAAAGCTTTTGAATGTATGGATGTAAATTGATGAAATTTTCATTGAAGCTACCCAGTAATGAAATGTATACGTAATCAAAATTTGGTTACAATTTATCAAGTGGTTTCATTGACTAAATTTGTTTGGACAGGATTGAGAAAAATCCAGAAAAGTCCCAGTGGGAGACCCTAAATCAGCTGGAAATATAATTTTTGACCACAGTTCACATCGTTTAAGCAGTCCTGAGGACCCAATAATGAAATAAAATTTGAACAAAAATGAAAATAATTGATTCCATGAAATGAGAGGAACGTGAGAAGTTTTTTCAAGCTTAATCCAAAAAACTGATTAGAGGAAGTGATATAAAAGTCAATTTTTTTCTGACCGGTTCGTCTAGCTGACGTATAAATAAGCCTGATTTCATTTCTATAAGGTAAAAAAGCCAACTACCGGTAAAATAAACAAAATACGGTGTTCAAATTGTGCGCAAAATATTTGAACTGCTTGTGGAGAGATATTTTGAAAACTATCGTAATAAACAGCAAAATGAACTCTCTAGCAGTCACTTGGTAGGTTTCCAACCTACCAGGTTTTTTTATTGACAATACTCGCCTGTATTTCCCGAAGATAAACAAGAAGAAAAAAAATGAAAAATTTGACTTAATCTTTCATCATAATCTTTCTGGCTGAAAATACCAAGAAGACTGCCTCCAAATGCGACCGACACAAGATGAATACGGTATTTAAGTTGTATCTGGAATCGTGATATTACGCGAATACGGTGGTGAGATGATAAAAGTGCAAGTAAATGTTTTTATGCCGAAGGAGTACAATCGGTTTAACTTATTATAACTTCGACCAAATCTAAAATTTTGAGTTATTTTCAAGGTCAAGTTTCAGGAAAACAGCAAACTTTAGTAAAAAAAGACTTGATTTGAAAAAAAGGTGATTTTTAGTATGATCTATAGATGGCGCACTTGTTTCTCAAGAATGAAAGTCGAAATATTTTTTTATTGGACGCTATTTCAAAAACCCCTCGCCAGAACATCACAAAAATTCATATGTGAACATTACATTACCAGATAATTTATCTGTAATTAACATCCATGTATCCTAAAGTAATTAACAAAACGAAGCGTTGCATTTTTTTTTTTTCGAACACTCTCCTTACCAGGCCAACTCAGCAGATCACAAGCGTTCTTTTGTTCAGTGTTGCCCGATTTTCTTTTTGTGAACCGTTGGAAGAGAAGTATGATAAATTTATAAAAAAAAACAAATGAAAGAATTGTAAATTTTTTAAATTAATTTTCGATACCCGGGTTTTGATTTGAAAAGTTGCTTCGAAAATTTTAAACATTATTCGGAGAATATCACTAGGGTAAGTGTTCCTAATTTGGCATGTGTACCTAATGTTAACATACTTTTCAATTTTGACTGTTTATGACGTTATTTTTCACTTATCACAATTATAAAAAAAAAATTATAATGTAACGGATCATGTGAGCTTTTTTTTACAAACAAATTTGTTTTCTAACTCACAGGATTTTTCGTAAAATCCAGTTTGTTTCAAAGTATGTCAAAATAGAATAGAATTGTTAGCAAATTTCTTAAAAAACACCTGTTCAGAAATTGAAGATTAAAGCTGAATTTGTCAACCGATTTTTTTGAAATTTTTCGTCGGATTGTTTTTTATAATGATTTAAGTAACAAGTATGTTAGAACCATGTATTTTTTTTTTCGTGTAAAAGCTGAAAAAAGCATATGTCCACAATTAGGAACAATATTTTCAATGTGTTCCTAATTATGGACATAGTAAAAGTTTTCCAAACTATATCAAAGTCATAGAATGTATTTGAGATAAATTTGATTGATTGAATTGTGTTTTAACTTAATTTTCAACGATCTGTTAAAATAAACTGTTTTGAACTAATAAAACATGATTTTTTTTTACTTCAGTGTATCTCAAAGCTAAAAATGTTGAAAAATTATTTTCGCCAAGTTGTAAAGAACGCACCTTTCGCGACAGAGAAGGAAACCATCAAATTACAGAGAGCTTCTCAACGAGAAGAGAATCGAAAGGAAAAATTAAAAAAAAATAATAAAATACGTTGTATACCGTCATCTGGAGCATCATGCAACACTTTTCAACTTCAATGGCTTCTACAAACCTAATGTCCACAGAAAATCCTACCGTTTGTACATCAAAAGTTTTAAGGTTAATGAGACATCAAACGTAGTCAGAAAAAAAATGGTTCCACCAGTTATTTTTAAATTTACAAAGCATGCGATTTTCACCCTACTAAGAAAAAGGGGTAAGTTGCAAAAACCTTTGTTTTTAATGAAAAATTTAAAAAAAAGGTTGAATAGTTATAGTTTTTGACATATTTGTGATGTCGTTACGCATAAAGCACAATCTGCAGTTTTTTTTTTGATTTTGTTAGAATTAAAGTTAATATTTTTTTCTGTCAAAGATTTTTTTTAAAGAAAGCATAAAGGTGCTGTATACATTCAGGGATAAAAAATACTACAATTTTACATCATATTTAAGCATATAGAAACAACATTTAAACCACTGACCATACTGACTGAACACTCGATTTCGTTTGTTGGATAATTTTTCCAACAGTACGCAATGTCGATTCCAGTGTGCGCATATGTTGATTGGAAGAAATACTATCCCAGTTAGAAAATGTCACCCAACTTTCAAAAAAATAGAGGCAATTTCTACGATAAAATCGGGCTAAATAGGTACATTTTTCCTATAGGGCATTTTTTTTTCTCAAATGTTGCAGGTTCCCCCCCTACCGTCGGTATTGCGAACCTGCAAAATTTGACAAAAAAAAACATTAGCCACAAAATATCCGAATTTTTGTTATAAGTGGCATGTCAGTGTGATAAGTGTTTTAACTGTGAATCATTGATTTGCATGTCGATGCATTTTAGCCAAGACTGGTAACGGAATTTTAATTTTTTTTTAAATTAAATGATTGTCCGAAAAATATTTATACACCAACAGTGTTGATATAGAATAATAAAATCAATAAAGAGTTTGTAGGTAATATCATTAAGTAAATCTGTCACATTGTGTAAAGTTTTTACAGCATCAAAAATGCAAAAAATTCAATTTTTCTAATTTTCTATGAGAATCAAAAACTTTAACAAACTATCTCGCAATGTGAGAAACTATGGCATCATCATTTTGTTATCATTAAATGATAATTATATTCCAGTATATTAAAATAAAAGTTAAATAAGTGTTGTGGTACACAAATGTTGCATCGAACCATGCTGTTGTATGATGCTCTATTCGTATCCATTGGAAAAGTAAAAGTTTGAATTTCAAAAAGCTCAACATCCACTACTTTCTTCAAAACTAGCGTAAAGGAATATTGTGAAGGATTTAAAAAGTCCTTATTTCTATATTCACATTCCAAAAACGTTGTAAAATTTATAAAAAGGTGAGTTTTGAGATTTTTTTCATTAAAGTATTAAAAAAAACAGACCCATATACAAAATCAGGAACAACTTACCCCGTTTTTACCGTAAAACGGGGTAAGGTTGATCACTTATTTCAATATTTTTCGATTATTTTTCTCTGTGAAGGGGAATGTGGCATGTTTCATATTTTTAAAACCAGTACTGGACTCCTATGAGCGGAAAACATGATTGCAGAAATTTATTAGACTACTTTAAATTTTATTTAAAAATCGATTTCGTCTTTGTTTACAATTTCATGCTTTGGGGTAACATTGATCAGTCTATATTTTGACGGTTTAAACGAGTTTTCTTGATAATAAAGGAAACAAAACACCTTCTTAATATTTACAAATGCTAGTTTATCAATTGCTAAAGCAGTTCGAAACAAACTCAAATGATATAAAATTCATCATGAAATTCTACAAAAATGAACACAACACTTTCGTCGACTTAAAGATACTTTAATTGAAACTCTTGGTCCTGTGATTTCTGAGATATGGATTGCTAAGTTTTGGTGTTTCTTAGTTTAGATTTTTTTCGCGGTCCAAATGAATCAACATCGCGGTCCCTAATGTGTTAAGGCCGAACAATGATTAAAATCGAAAGATGGACAATGATGCTGTATAAATCTTAGGGGCTAATTTTTTTTAACATTAGATACTTACAAAATGTTAACTACAAAAAAATGATAATTTGCCTTCATTCCATTCCCTAGGCCCTCACACTTTTCCCCTTTATTTTTTCTTCAAACTTTACCATTTGATAGGGTTTCTAGTCTTTGTCCTAGACTGGCTTACTCTTGGAAAATGTCACTATTTTTTAAATTTCAAAAATTTTCTCAAACTTCAACAAAATTACACCAATAATATACATTTCCTAAAAAAAAAGAAAGTTGAATCCTCACATAAATCAACCTGCTGCTTCTAAACGCTTTGATTTCATCAGGAAGGATGTTTGCCAGCATTCGAAAAAATAATTTTTTTAAGATTTTGAAATAACATTTTGACTTATATTTGAAATTTTCAAAAACCAAACCAAGTTTTCCCACATTTGAAGCTTAACTTATAGGTTTTTAAACGTAGAAAAAAGTTTTGAGTTATTTTAACTTTAGACTTAGTTATTGATGATTATGTGGAAAAGTTTCCTGTTGATCAAAGTTCCCCCGGTGATCAATGTTACCCCGTTTTACGGTTCTTACAATGAATTGTTCAAAACACATTTTGAGTCAAGTTTGGACATTTCCAATCGTTTGATCGGCTCAAACAATATCACGTCTTTTTGTAAAGAACAAAACCAAAAAATTCAAGAAAATACCAAAAAAGTTACATACTGCTAACAAATTCTCGCGTTTTTCCAAACAAGTAACCCGATCAAAACCCGGGTACCAGAATCTCATATTAAAAATGTGCAAAAATGCTGTCGTCCGTTTTGACAAAAAAGGAAAATTTTTAGACCACAGGCGTTTTAAAATAAAAAAAAAGCGGCAATTCGACACATCGACATGTCCAAATATCAATTTTTGCTTTGTTGTGTTCAGCACAATTTCGTTAGAGCTACTGCGTTAATCTTCATAATAAAGTTCTAATGTCATCTGTTCGAGAAACGTCATCATGACTATTTTTTTTGTAATCTTCGATAAAATCATTATGCTGTATAATTTGGGCAACTTAAAATTGTGAACTTATAAACTTAAATATGAAAGTTTTCTTATTTATTATCAATTCCGTGAGTTTTCTGAGTTTTTTTTTTATTTTTTCTAGCAACCATGATGTCTGATAAATAATGATTGCATTATTGAGATATGATCTGCTCAATTAATAACGGAAATTGAAAGGGATTTAACACCATATGATGATTATTTTCTCTACTGCCAGTCAAAATTTGGAGTAAAATATTAGTATCTCAAAATAAATGCGCCTCATCAAATCTTTAAAATAGGAATGTAAATGAAATATTTATATAAATGGGAAAAAAAATTCCAATGAAAAAAAATTTAAAATATTAAAAAAAATATTTTTTAATGTAGATAAAAAAGAAAAAAATTAAAATTAAATTAAAAAAAGTAAATAAAAATAAAAAATATAAAAATTTGAAAAAAATTAAAATAAAAATAATAAAAAAAGGAAAAAAGTTAAAAACTGATGTTGATTTCCAGACTTTTCCAAGGATCAGATTTCGGGGTTTAATTGAAAATACAACTCGTCTCGTTAACGGTAGACTAAAAAAGAGAGCGTTTATTTAATCTTCATCATTCATTACAACTTTTCCCGCGTAAATACAGGAAAAGGCTACAAACTGGCAACAATAAGCACTCAACAAAAAATGGGTACAATACAAAGGGTAACCCATCGACGACTGTGACGTCGATTCAGGGTGACCATTGATGTTGAGATTCAACAAACAATTTAAATTAAGAAAAATTTAAAAAAAATTAAAACAAAATATGCAATAAAAAAAGGAAAAAGTCAAAAACAATTAAAATTAAAATTCAAAAATAATTGAAAACATGACATAATGACATCGCAAACATTATGAATTGATTAAAAGTAGGTATGAAATTTTTTTTTTAATATTTGACATTGTGAATCATTTAACATGGCGTCATTTTGTGCCCTTCGATTTTGCAAACAGCGTGGCTTTGTCAGTTCAACGCTTTAAAGCTTTTTTATGGTCAGATATATGGCTTATTAGTTTTATTAGAGCCATATTAATAGCTAAAATTTTGACGATTTTCCCGCAAGCCAACCAATTACACGCTTAGGATAAGTTCCTCATATCTTAGTTGTTTATCATTAGTACAGTAAATGAGGACAGACTTTTCAAATGAAATAAACAAGGGATTGGTTGTGTTTGTCAGAAAGAATGATACCATGAGTTGAAGTCAAACTTCGTAGTCTGACGCCGTCTTGATCAATATGTGTATAGGATGAAATGACTAAACTAGAAGAATTCGATTTTCTCTTTCTGACGCTATCTAGAATCCAAGATGGCGGCTGAACTATAACATGCTGGTCGAAAATCTAATTAAAATTCCATGCGATTTTCAGCCATTTACAGCCTCTGAAGTTCAGTGGACGCGGCCAACTTGAATTTCAAGATGGCATCAGATAGTGAAATTCGACTTCTTCCAGTTTAATCCTTATACAAGTTAAACAAGTTTATACAAGTTTGTAAAGTAAAGCCGAAGCCGCCATCTTGGATGTCAAGATAGCGTCAAAATACCAAATTCAACTTCTTCCTGTTTAGCCCTTTCAACCAAAAAGCAAATTATGGGGGTTTTCTAGCGATTGTCAGTAGTATGAAGGTCTGAAAAGATTTCAAGATGGGGTCAGATAGCGAAATTTACAAGTCGAATTCGATCAACCCTTTAACCCAATACCCGAAATATGAAGTTTTTATGTGATTTTGGTCATTTTAAGCATTTCAAATTCAGCGGACGCTCCCGTCTTGTATTTTAAGATGGCGACGGACAACAAAATTCGACCTGTACTCGTTTAGCCCTTTCAATCAATATCCAGGTTTTGGATGTTTCATGAGATTGTCATTTAAAGTCATTTAAAACTTTGAGAATTAAAGCGGAAGCCGCCATCTTAGATCAATGATGGCGCCAAGCAACACTTTTTTTCCCCCAAAAAGTTGGTTCCTTTCACTCTGTAGGAGGGAGTGTTTCTAAATGCGCATATTGGGAAATATGCGCATACATCCGATTGACGATATGGCTGGAGATTCATCATATCTAATCAGTGCAGTTTGAGGGTAATACGCTTTTGACACATGGCATGAACAAATTCTATTGTTATATAAAGTCTAAAAAATTTATAAATCCAAACAAGAATTTTGTCAGTTTTGTTAAAATATGTTGAACTTTATTTATCGTGCGTACAGATCCTGTTAACAAAAATTTTAAAGGTTTTTCTTTCTTATTCATTTGGAAATCGGAAATTCAACAAATTGAAGCTTTTGGCAAAGTTATAAATGATAAGATATTGGAATAAGAGACAGGTTCTGAATGCCCATATCAAGGCAGGTTAAATGCCAATATCAAGAAAAATATATTAGTCTTATAATTTTTTACCTTTTTATAATTTAAACATTAAATCTATGCTCAAATCACGATTTTACAGCGAAAAAAGAAGAACTTCATACTGAGCCGATAAAAATACGATATGAACAAAATATTACCATGAAATATGGCCATATGGCATACTTAACTATGTTTTATGCAAAAGAACTAGTGATGTAAAAAATTTCACCAAAATTTCAGCCCTGATGTATGCTTAACACCCGTTTCTACCACTTTCAATTTAATAATATCAAAATATTGCAAGTGTTAATGAAATATAGCTAAAAACATAAATATGCGCATTTAGCCCGCCAGTTTCGGAAATCGGCTATTTTGACTTCTTCTAATATAAAATTATTTTCACAAAAACTGTAAAAGATTTTAACAGAAAAATTGTTCTAACGTAAAAAAAACAGATGTCCGCTCATGTGTATATAGTTTTCAGGCTTCTATCTATTGGAATATGGGACAAAATGAGTGTTTTCCTTAATATGCGCATATAGCCCGCCTCTCCCCTACTCATATTGCAGAAATATTTAAATATTTCAAAGATTTAAATTTTTATTTTATTAACTAAAAAGCAACATACATGACATATCGGAAATGTGTAAAAATGGGAATCCCAACCCAAATACATATGTGCAATCTATCCTAAGCGTGTCCTTTTTTATCTTGGTTGAGAACTGTCAGTTAAATTTATTACGGTTTTGCCTGCGTGCCTTCATAAAACATGCAAGAAACAACTTGGAGCAAACTTCTTAGTTAATGTTTTGTTGGAGTTTAAATAGAGCATTCAGAAATTTTTCTTTACAACTTTAACAGTAAAGTTAGTAAAAACTTTACTAGCGTTTTTAGAACAAACTGAAAACAAATGTTTGAATCAAGAATCTTGTTGGCTTGATCTGTGCTTGTTTTTTCATTTATCTTCTTACAAGTGGAAGTTTTATATTGATTTTTTTAAGATCATCAGTGAGGAACTGAGCGAAACACAAATGAAATTAACTAGAAACAAATCTGCAACAATTATAATATGGAACAGTGAAGAATCATAGTGTTTTTTATAATCTTTTTTGTAAACACAATAAGTGTTTTGAAATGATTTTAGAGAGAAAACAAAAAATTCATGAAATGAGGAAAAAAAATAGCAAGGGCGCATGAAATAAGTTTTAATTTGATGGAAACACTGAATTCCTGAGTCAGATGATAAATTTTTTAGGGTTCACGCTAGCAATTTTTGTAAAAAAAATGTTTGCGATATTTTTTCTTGTTTTAAGTTTTCAACTTTCGGAAAGTATTTATGAAACATTAAACAATCAAAAAAAATGATCTTACTTTTTATTTTGGGTCACAAAGCATCAGAGTAAAATTTATGATGATTTGGTTAATTCTTGTATTAGCGCAACGCGTTTCAATTTTGTATGGAAATTTGAATAGAAGAAGATTTTTTTTTGCATATGGTATCATCCAGGAAATTCAAATAAACTTGAAATAATGTTTGACTTTTATTTTTGGTTTTTTCCTTTCCTTAAGCTTAAGTTTTTGCAATCATTAGAAGAAGCTTAGTATTTCACAAAAAAAGTTATAAATGTTTCAAA
Organism: Uranotaenia lowii; assembly: GCF_029784155.1. Taxonomy (NCBI): domain Eukaryota; kingdom Metazoa; phylum Arthropoda; class Insecta; order Diptera; family Culicidae; genus Uranotaenia; species Uranotaenia lowii. The sequence continues at coordinate 25,750,398 of NC_073691.1, read as the reverse complement.
ATAAACCCTCTTAATCCTTGGAAAAGTATTAAAAAATTTCACCAAGGTTATCTAAACAAAAATGCTCACTGGCTATGCCATGAAGTTTATTGCGATTTTCTTTTTTGATCCTACTGATAAACAGATTTAAAAAAAAGCAGATACTACGCTAATATTAAACAAATATTCAGACATTATTTTTTTGAATATCATTCATTATCTTTTCTGGGGAACAAGTAAGAATTATGGTTTGCTCACATGGAACTTTTTGCAAGAACCAGAAAATATTTAAAATTCACAGTTATATTTAATGAACTTTGATCGAACTTATTTTATTTATTTCAAATTTTTTAGTTTTGTAAAAAACATTGCATTAAGTAGCTCTAAATTTCTGGTAACCTTTTTTTTATGCAAATGATAGAGAATCTAGTGAAGATAATTTCATCAAAACATTTCAATGCTTAGAAATCAATATCTTTCATGTTAAAATAATATTTTTTTTAAATCGGACGGAAAATCTGTCAGTGTTGCTAGTTTCTTTTCATAAAAAAAATAGAGTGCTCCTATTTTGGCATTTATCCTTTTATTTCACCACTCCTACGGTTTTGCCATCTTTGGCGAAATTTTGCATTGCGTGTGATCAAAATATTCAAGAAAAACAAAAAAAACATTCTCCGAACAAATGTTTGCGTGTTTTCATTCAAAATTCCAAATCAAAATCCGGGAAACTAAATTTCATTTTATAAAACTACGAAAAATTCTGTCGTTCGTTTGGACCAAATATTAAACTTTTTTGGCTACATGCGTTTTAAAATTCAAGAAAATTCGAAACACTCTAATAAGTAGCTCGAATTATTTTTTCTTCGGTTTGTACATTTTATGTTGCCTAATCATTTATTTACTTGATCAATCGCTCAAGTAAAAAAACGCAATTTATTACAAATTTTTAATGATTTATGTCAAAAGGATTGTTTCAAGAATAACTCAGCATCAAATTTAAACATGAAGAAGGTTTTGGCATTAAGTTCTTAAAATTGGATTTTGATTTTTTTTATTTAACAGTTTTAGAGGAGAATATGTTAACATCCTTAATAACTTTTCTTCCCCACCTCATCTTCCGTCTTGGCTCGAATTGCAAAAAGATATAGCTATTTTTTTCAATTCGAGCCATTATTTTTCTGCTAAATGGGAATATTTTTTTTTTTAAATTTTGACCTCATGAACATCTTTATATGTTACTTAGACAACTTTTTTCAATAAGATTTATTTTAAATTTTCTGCTAGTTTGAGAGGTGATTATCTTCCCTTCTTTTGATATTACCAAAATAGTAAGTTCTGTTTGTTTTTACTTTTCTGTTTATCGTTTAACCCTGACCACCTTTCTTAATTTTTGTTTCTTTCTACGTTTTCCGTATTTTCTAAAAAATAATTTTCATACCTTGCTTGTATGTCCCATTTCTTCTTAAATACAATAAATAACACAGAGCGATTTTTAATTTGGAGATAAAATAGTAATTCCAAAAAAGTTTGTTTTAAAAGCTAAATTTGAAAGTTTGTTATTCAAATTGCATTTTAAAAAATGTATGCTTCGCATGGGTATTTTCGGCTTATGTTCTTGCTTCTCCTTGATCCTCATTTTTCTCTATAATTTTCCATCATCTTTGAAAATTTGACAATAATTCAGCAAAATCAAATCTTGTCCAATTGTCCAGTTTTAGCAGGACTCGTCCAGATATTAAAACAAAATTTGGGACAAAATCTAGACTTTCGTTTAAGAAAGTCTAGATTTTGTCCCATTTTTTTTTTAATTTATAGCAATATTCAAAAATAAAACTACACAGATATATATTTTTTCAGATAATTTTATCAAAATAAAAACAAAATTTTTATTTCGGAAGCCTGAAACTCGATTCAAAATCTGTTGATGTAAGCCCCTTTTTCTATTTCATTTTTTTTTCAATAACCTAAATTTTGCCCATATTTGCCCAAATTTTGAAAAAATGAGAAAAAATGTTTGAATTTGGCTTGGTTTTAAGACAAACTGGATGTATCTTTCCGGCCCGGGTACGAGCAGCAAAACGTCAGTTCAGCTTGGGTATGAGGTGTGATTTTTTAACTAACATTTGTGACTCTTAGCTCAAAAACCTAATTTTTACGACACGAAATTCGAATATTCATTTCCTCAATGCTTTGTCGAAATGTTTTTTTTTAAATCGATTGTTTCCGAGCAATTTGTTCCTAAAACTTATTTCATCTTATTCTGTTTGTCGTTTGTTTCAACATCCTTCAATAAAATCTTTTCTTTTGAATCAATCCGCCAGCCCAAAAGTCAATTAAAACGATTTCGTTTATCCCAACTCAATTTGGCCCAAGCTCGATATCGTTACTCATACTGGTGCTTTATTTGCTTTCCGCCTAAACGCCTCGGTAGATTTTTTTTCACACTTGATTAGCCGCCGATTTTTCCAACTCCCGCACCGCAATCTTCATTCAAGGAAAAGTTCGATACCGACAAATAACAACAACGACGAAGACGACGATGGAAAAGGGCACAGCAAAATTCACTCTGTCGTTTATTGACTTATGGACTCATTGACTGAGTGAGAGTGTTTGGAGCCTTTTTTTTGCTGCTGCTTTCAAGCAAAATTCCACGAGGGCTTGTTTTATTTTGAACAAGGCAGAGCTTCGAGTGAAAGAAATAAATAAAATAAAATACAACCAAATTGACACGAGAAGGGAGCAAAAAAAAGGCCAACGAGTTTGAGAAAGCTTGAATTGGGCGAAAAAAAAACTCCAGAATTGGTGAATCCGAATCGAATTAACTGACTAGCCAATTGAATCGAAAGCAGAAGTGAAAAACTCATTGACAGTAGGGTGATTCATTTTTTCATTGACTGCATTTTATATTTCGATTTTATATTTTTTTTCATTTTTGGTTTTGTCTTGATTACCAAAAATATGTATTTCCTTCTTCTTCTTCTGAAAAAAATATTTATTTCCAATAAAAAAAAATCAAATCTCTTTGAATCTTCGATAGTTTCGACCTTCAAACATTCTTTTTTTTTTACCCCAATATTTCGGAAGATAGTTTCCAATCCCAATCGCGTTATGGAAACCTCCAAAAGCTTGAAAATCTCGTCGGACAAGCCAATAAATAAAGTGAGACCTCCACCCACTTCTGTTTTTTTCCGAATTGTCATCCCTAGGGCGGAAAATCCATCCAAAACCAATTTGTGCCGCCGGAAGTTCGGAAGCCCCCGAAAGCCATTCGATGAAGCTCGCGAGTGCCATTGCAGAAATAATTCAATCAATAGAAATAATACCGAATCGGTACGAAAAGAATAATATAAAAAAAATAACCAAAACTGCAGCAGCAGCAACGAGCAGGTCGAAATCGAGGTTTTTTTTTGGTTTTGCTTTCGATTGGATTGGGTAAAACATTCGTTGGTGTTGATTTTGTTCGAGCTGCTGTCGATTTTATCGACCCACTCGCTTACGCCCTTTTGAATTTAACCACTGAATGTGGGTGTGGCAGAAAAAAAAACAAGGGAAATCGTGGAAATTCAATTTTCCTTTCGAAATAATTCGAGCTTCAGTTATTTTCTTGTTAGTGAAATCGATGAATGATGATGAATGATAAAAAATTCAGAAAATGTGAATCATAATTGAGAAAAAGTCAAACTTGAAAAATCACTTCGGGAAACTAATAAACGCGATTAAAATGTCATAATTTTCAGTAGTCAAAATTATCGAAATTGTCAAAATTGTCAAAATTGTCAAAATTGTCAAAATTGTCAAATTGTCAAAATTGTGAAAATTGTGAAAATTGTGAAAATTGTCAAAATTGTCAAAATTGTCAAAATTGTCAAAATTGTCAAAATTGTCAAAATTGTCAAAATTGTCAAAATTGTCAAAATTATCAAAATTGTCAAAATTGTCAAAATTGTCAAAATTGTCAAAATTGCCAAAATTGTCAAAATTGTCAAAATTGTCAAAATTGTCAAAATTGTCAAAATTGTCAAAATTGTCAAAATTGTCAAAATTGTCAAAATTGTCAAAATTGTCAAAATTGTCAAAATTGTCAAAATTGTCAAAATTGTCAAAATTGTCAAAATTGTCAAAATTGTCAAAATTGTCAAAATTGTCAAAATTGTCAAAATTGTCAAAATTGTCAAAATTGTCAAAATTGTCAAAATTGTCAAAATTGTCAAAATTGTCAAAATTGTCAAAATTGTCAAAATTGTCAAAATTGTCAAAATTGTCAAAATTGTCAAAATTGTCAAAATTGTCAAAATTGTCAAAATTGTCAAAATTGTCAAAATTGTCAAAATTGTCAAAATTTTCAAAATTGTCAAAATTGTCAAAATTGTCAAAATTGTCAAAATTGTCAAAATTGTCAAAATTGTCAAAATTGTCAAAATTGTCAAAATTGTCAAAATTGTCAAAATTGTCAAAATTGGCAAAATTGTCAAAATTGTCAAAATTGTCAAAATTGTCAAAATTGTCAAAATTGTCAAAATTGTCAAAATTGTCAAAATTGTCAAAATTGTCAAAATTGTCAAAATTGTCAAAATTGTCAAAATTGTCAAAATTGTCAAAATTGTCAAAATTGTCAAAATTGTCAAAATTGTCAAAATTGTCAAAATTGTCAAAATTGTCAAAATTGTCAAAGTGTCAAAATTGTCAAAATTGTCAAAATTGTCAAAATTGTCAAAATTGTCAAAATTGTCAAAATTGTCAAAATTGTCAAAATTGTCAAAATTGTCAAAATTGTCAAAATTGTCAAAATTGTCAAAATTGTCAAAATTGTCAAAATTGTCAAAATTGTCAAAATTGTCAAAATTGTCAAAATTGTCAAAATTGTCAAAATTGTCAAAATTGTCAAAATTGTCAAAATTGTCAAAATTGTCAAAATTGTCAAAATTGTCAAAATTGTCAAAATTGTTAAAATTGTCAAAATTGTTAAAATTGTCAAAATTGTCAAAATTGTCAAAATTGTCAAAATTGTCAAAATTGTCAAAATTGTCAAAATTGTCAAAATTGTCAAAATTGTCAAAATTGTCAAAATTGTCAAAATTGTCAAAATTGTCAAAATTGTCAAAATTGTCAAAATTGTCAAAATTGTCAAAATTGTCAAAATTGTCAAAATTGTCAAAATTGTCAAAATTGTCAAAATTGTCAAAATTGTCAAAATTGTCAAAATTGTCAAAATTGTCAAAATTGTCAAAATTGTCAAAATTGTCAAAATTGTCAAAATTGTCAAAATTGTCAAAATTGTCAAAATTGTCAAAATTGTCAAAATTGTCAAAATTGTCAAAATTGTCAAAATTGTCAAAATTGTCAAAATTGTCAAAATTGTCAAAATTGTCAAAATTGTCAAAATTGTCAAAATTGTCAAAATTGTCAAAATTGTCAAAATTGTCAAAATTGTCAAAATTGTCAAAATTGTCAAAATTGTCAAAATTGTCAAAATTGTCAAAATTGTCAAAATTGTCAAAATTGTCAAAATTGTCAAAATTGTCAAAATTGTCAAAATTTGCAAAATTGTCAAAATTGTCAAAATTGTCAAAATTGTCAAAATTGTCAAAATTGTCAAAATTGTCAAAATTGTCAAAATTGTCAAAATTGTCAAAATTGTCAAAATTGTCAAAATTGTCAAAATTGTCAAAATTGTCAAAATTGTCAAAATTGTCAAAATTGTCAAAATTGTCAAAAATGTCAAAATTGTCAAAATTGTCAAAATTGTCAAAAATGTCAAAAATGTCAAAATTGTCAAAATTGTCAAAATTGTAAAAAATTGTCAAAATTGTCAAAATTGTCAAAATTGTCAAAATTGTCAAAGTGGTCAAAGTTGTCAAAATTACCTAACTATCAGTTAGTTATCATTAGTTTCATTTCTCATTATGAATAAGAATATTTTTTTCATAATTTTCCGTTCCACGACTTATGATAAGAATAGAGAAGTGTTAGTTGAAATGTTAAATTTCTTTTTGATTTCATTATCAAAATTTGGATTATTTGTTTGATTTTTTTAAAAGCTCTTCAAATTCTGATTATTGATTTGAAATTGATTTAATGTGGTCTTTAATTATCTCAAAATTGTCTCAAATTTGCTCAACGTTTATCAAAGTCAATTTCAAAGTATTTTTATTGTTGAAAAATCATTCATATTTGAAAAATCCCGAATATTTGTGTAATTTTTTTTTTGCTACTGCCTTCAAACAAATTGTCTGAAAATTTAAACTGTCTTTAAATTGCGTGTTTTTTATTTGAAAAATAAATCTTGTTAGTTCAATGTTTTTTTTTTTGACATTTATTTGCTTTAAATCCCGCCTAACATTATAATTTTCTTAAATATACTTGATACATACTCAAGAGTTTCAGAAATTGATTTTAAATTTTATTTGTGTCTGTTTCTATTGATTGAAATTCTTCGAAAATTGTTTCAAATTTGTGGACAATTTATTTAATTATTTGTTTTGAGGAAATGTTGTTTATTTTTCTGAAATTGATTTTTAATCATTTAAAAATAACTTTCAAAAAACTGTAGAAACTTCGTCAAAAATGTGTCTCAAGTCTTCATTGTATTCTTTCATTGCATTTTAAGGAACTCAAACTAGATATTGAAAGTTAATATAGTATGGAGAACTGTGGGGCTCTTTTATATGGTATCCAAGTTTTGCTTTTTGGAATAATTGACATTTTACTCATTTTTATCATAGACCAATTTAGTGTGAAAAATTTTTAACGGTTGAAATGAAAGCTTTTTATATATGGTGTTTTTTTAAGGGGGGGGTAGGGTCTAACACTTTCAAAAAATCGATTTTTTTATTTTTTTTATTTTCTTATTGTAAAACATTTCCAGAATGTTGTGTCAAATTTTCAAGTCAATTGAAGCAAAACTGTAGAAATTATAGGCCTTTATCTCCTCCTATCTAATACTGCAAGAAAGCAAGAGCAGAAACTTCAAACGCGTTTTTCTCGAAAGCACTTTTTCAAAGTCCGTGGACATCGTCATTTGAAAACTACTTATCCGATTCTTTTCAAATTTGGAACATGTTTTCTACATATAAAATACCAGACCCCAACGTTTTTGTTTTTTGTTTTTTTTACTTTGGAGAGATTTTACAGGTGAAAAATGGCGGATTTTTTCGTGAAAAATCGTAGTTTTTACTTCAAACAGCCACAAAAATATCATAAAAATTTTTTTAAGTTAAATAAAAACGTTGGGGTCCAGAAAAACATCTATTAAAAATATTTTGCTCTGATTTTTTGACTCCAGATGATTCTGTGCTGAGATACAGTGTCCACCGCAAATCCTGTTTTTTAAAAAGGCGTCCTCGAAAGTGCTCCGTCACCGGTTCATTTTTCAATATTTTTCTACGGAAAAATTACTTAATGTTCTTTTAACAATGCTTTGTATAATGCAAAAAATTTGAATACATTTGTTTGAACGATAGCTCTAGAAAAAAATCGTGAAAATGGTGTTTTTTTTATAGCCGCTAGACCCTACCCCCCCCTTAATTAGAAAAAAAATGTTTTCCATAGAAATATATGAAATTTAAATTTTTTTCTTCTTTATTATTTTTTTTTTAACTTTCAAAGTCTGATGTTTGTAATGCGTTTAGATTTCAAAATAATCAGTTGAAGAACTGGGTATATCTAAGTCAAGTATTAAGTTATAAACCAATAAAAAAAAACGATCCGAGTTCAGTTTTAGACTTTTTGCCGCCTCACACCCCATTGTGCATTGTTTTGAAATTTATACATTCAGGAGAGCGAAGGAATCTGAGGCGGGAAATATCGAAAGTTCCCATTGTTAATATATTTCAGAAACCGCTAGACCAAATTCTAAGAATTTTTTATCTTCAAGTTACCTAAAGTGTGCTGTTTAATTTTGTAGAATATAGTTTAATTTTTAAATTTTTACATTCGAGGTTTGCTTCTAAGTAAACCACACTCGCGGCAAGCGAAAAATTGAGATATTGCGTATTGCGTCCACAATGTGTTAATTGATTTTTTTTTTAAATAAGTACCTCTTCGAGACATCTTTTAAACTAATTTTTCAACGTGACTTATTTTAAGATTTTTAAAAAGAGTTTTTGCGAACATTTTCAACCAATATCAAACCCCCTTTTCAAATGATGTAACATTATCAAGCCACAAGACACGAATGTCACAAGTATGTTAAAATGTCATTAATAAATCATTTAAAAAAAATTTCAAGACAAATAAAAAAAATGGAATCGTGAATCTTATAATCGCCTAAATAAGATTTCAAGATTTTTTCCCGCACGAAAAAAATCCGCAAATTTGGCAAACCAAGGAATTTTTCAACTCAAATCAAGAAATGAAACACTTGAAACAATTTTTTTCATCGACACATCAGCAAATTTAAAATATTTTTAATATTTCCAAGAACATTGTTCATAGAAATTTTGATAAAAATTGCTAATAAAAATCCATTTTTTCACCCAAAAATTCAAAATTATAATAATAGATTAAAGTTTTCTGTTTGATAATGCGAATAAATCCGGGCCAAAAACTGACTATCTTTAATTAAATCCGGCCATCCGGGCTATACTGGGCTTTTTTTCAAGTTTTTCTTTCAAATTTCCGGAAATAACTGGTAACTAGTTATCTTAAACTGCTTTATTGCTATGTTATTTTCACTTGATTTTTTGTTTTTTAAATGCGTTCGATTTTATCAATAACATTTTTCGATATTGCTAAACATTTTTCCGACTTTATTCAAAATCGTTAATTAAGGAAAAAAAGGGGGTTCAACAAGACAAAATGTGGAAAAAATTATAAAAAATGGCATAACAAAATTATAAAAATCATAAAATTGACATAATTTTCTAAGCTTTTTTGACTTATTTGTAGACGTCCTGACACACGATCCCAAAATTGTCCCAGTGTTCGGGGCAAGTGAATCGTTTAACATTGTTTTGCAAACGGCATCGTTAACAGCACATCAAATCATCCATCAACCGGAAGTGGAATGATTGGATTCCAATAAACATATCACACCGACATCGTCTCGGTCGAACGATTTTCCTTCCCACGCTGGAGGACTTCCAAGTTTTCCCATTACCTATTCAGATGTTAATTTCTGCCTGGGAAATTCCTGCGTAATCTCACCCGGAACATCGACAGGGTAAACTTGTTTCTGACTGAGCTGGTTCATCCCCCCATTCCTTATGGCGTTTTATTCAAACGTCGTCGATTCCTTGCAGCTAGCTTCGTCGTCGTCGTCGTCCTCATCTTGGCCACTTCCAGATCGGAAGAACACCCGGAACGGATAAATAAAACGTAGAGAGGAGGTCTCTTCATCCTTCCAAAAGGTCAATTGTTTATTCATTGTTTTTCTGCACTGTTGCTTCCTGTCTCCCCCTTTTTCCTTGAACAAGCTCCGGATGTTTGCTGGATCGAAAAATCTGAGCATGGTTCCTTCCCTTTTCCGAAGAAGGGGACCAAGCATTTCCATCCACCCTAAGGTTCTTCCGATGACCTCAGTCACCAGAGCTGGCTGCTCCGGCTGCAAGTCAGATGGTTTATGAATTTTAAATGTTCCGGGCAGTCCCTTATCCAATTTCCTGGGCCCCGGATTTTGACATTGAACAAGAGCAAGCTTTGCCCGATTTGTCCCACCCCGAATTCATTTCTCGGAAGAAGGGAAAAGATTACAGATTTTGACCTTCCGCCCCCAACCGAATTCTGTGTTGTAACATTTGCTTCTGAGAAAGTCAAGTGTAGTGGAGTTTGCATCCCCCTCTCCTTCCATAAAAGGTTTGAGCGATTGATCCGTCATGTATATCATCGTTTTTCACGTTTAGTTTGAATATTTTCTGGGGTTGAATTATTCAGAGGATCGAAAATTATTGGGGATCGGTTCTGATGATTTTATTGGCAGTACTCTCCCTTGTTTGATTTTTGCTTAGAAAGTTCATTCGAGCAATAAATCTTTGAATCACCTTCATGCCCTTATTGGTTGTCAGAGTCAGGATTTTCATCTTTCCAACAATCAAAAGTGTTTAAACTGAGATTAGGCAGGATTGGGAAAGCAACCTCAAGATTGTTTCCATTAAAATTGAGCTATTTTCAATGTTTTCAATTTGTAAGATTTGACATATTGTGAAGAGATTGAAAAAGGTCGATTTTTTAAGTTAGAAGTCAACTTAAAGTGTAGGCTAATTTTGAATAAAAAAAATATTTATTATTTATTCATAAGAACTGTTGATCATTTTTCTAAAATATCAAAGATTATTTTGAAGCAATGAATAAACTAAACTCGATAATCACACAATGTGAATTTCATTCAAAACATCCTATTTCCATTTTTATAAAAATCCTAAAATTTGGCACAGTTTTCAAAAAATTTAAAGAAAATTTCAATAGTTTTATTAAATTATTTAAGTAAATCCAGTTCTTAATTGAATTTTTGGAAAATTATAAAAATGTCTAAATCTGTTTTTAAATAAGTTTTTCAAAAAAAAAAAATCACAATCTATGACGAAAATTTTGAGTTTTCTAGCTAGTATTTTGAAATAAAGAGCATAAATTCTAGATTAATTATGCAGGATTCCAAAACTTTCTTTAAAGATGAAATCCCGAAAAAACCTTCTTTTATTCTTTATTTATTCAATATTTGAATAATTAAAAGACATTCAAAGACCAATTCAAAACAACTTTTAATCAAATTTGTTTAAAAAAAATTCTGGAAAATTTAGAATTCAATAAAATTTTAATTGATCGACATCGATCGATACATTTAGATAATTTTCAGACAATAACATTTGCTGGTGTTAAAAATATTGGAACAGTGATCACGCAGGATATCTAGAGTTACCTCAAGATAACTTCCATTGAGTTTGAGATTATTCAAATGTTTTCAACTTTTAGAAAGTTTCACAAGGTCGATTTTTTAAATTAAAAAACTGGCTTAAGGCTTTTTTAAATAGAAAAAATGTTTATTACTGATTCTTAAGAACTGTTGATCAATTTTGTAAAGAATCAAAGATTATGTTGAAAAGTGAAAACTCTTTAAACACACAATTTAAATTTCATTTCAAAACTTTCTTTTCAATCCCGTAAAATTTGGAACAGTTTCAAAATGCATTCAGATAATTTAAATCATTCAACTAAACATTCAAGTAAATTCAGTTCGTTGATCAATTTATGAAAAATTTTGGAAATGTTAGAGCCAATTTGGGATTTGTGTGGAAAAAAATATCCAGACAATAACAAAATTTTTTCTTTTAAATTTCTGGCAAATTTATATATATATATATATATATATATATATATATATATATATATATATATATATATATATATATATATATATATATATATATATATATATATATATATATATATATATATATATATATATATATATATATATATATATATATATATATATATATATATATATATATATATATATATATATATATATATATATATATATATATATATATATTTGCAAGGATTCAAACTCCTTCCTTTAAGGATGAAAATCCTGAAAAAAACAACTTTCTTTCAAACAGTTTTGAAATAATTTTGGAATGGCTTCAAGACATTTCCAGACAAATTTAAAACGATTATTAATAAAATTTGTTTTTAGAAAATAATGATTCTCTTATAATTTCAAACTTACATTGAGATAATTTTCATTACAATTTTAAAAAAATAAAGTTGATAAACTTGCAATATAGCTTAAGAATATTTGTAAATTATTTCTAGATAATTTTGTGGCATTTTTTTTTTAATTCTCAGAAAGTTCAAGGAGTTCAAAAATTAATCTTTAAATCTTTTAAATATCTTTTTTTTTTAAGCGATTGTCCATTTTTTAAGACTTAATAGACAATTTTGAGAATTTTTTAGACAAGTTTCAAGTAATTTTAGTATAATTTTTTAAAACAATTTAAGGGTAATTTAAAAAACCAAGCCCGTCAAACTGGTCATGGAAGATTTTCGAAAATATTTTATTCAACTTCATATAACTATTTGGAAACTTTATTTTTTTCCAGATAAATGAAAAAAAGTCATAGAAATCATTATGACAACGTTATAATAAAATTTGATACAATTCTGAAGTATTGAAAATGTAGTTTTATTTGTTTTTGCAGTTTCAAAATTCTAAAGAATTAAGCCAAATTTTCGAAATTTTAAATGTAATTTGAAAGTTTGGAGGATTAAGGGGTCACTATTTACAAAAAATAGTAGGGATCCTAAATACAATGAATAATTCCATTAGACTTATTAAAAAAAATCACCCCTTTTAAAGCGGAATGAGTCCTTATTAAAAGAAAAAAAATTCCACATAAATAATAAAAAAGGATGCCAAACATTATTGAAAAAACTTGGAAATTGCTTTTGTTGATAAAACGTACCTATGTAATTTTTATTGAACATTCGATACGTCTTTCGATAGAGTAAGAAGTGTCTATCAATATAATATATCATCCATTCCTGTCAAAACATAGGGGTTCGAACGTATTAATCATTGATCTGATCAGTAGTTTCAAAAAATTGTTCAACTATTGTTATATTTTTGTTTATTTTGTGAAGGAGACACCCCTCTCCCTTCTCCTTTCATTTGAAGGGGTTAAAATAAGGTTGCCAGAATTTTTTTAAGCACGTATCCGGGCCGGACAAACCGGGCAAGTTTTATATTCTGGCAAAATCCAGGCATTCGATTTCAAATTGACGACCAAAAATCCAGGCAATATCCGAGCAAATTTTCTCAGAACTCAGAAGTTCCTCAAAAAAATCAAGAAAAAAATTAAAAAAAAAAATTTTTTCATCAAAACTCATCGATAGATTTTGAATTGTGTTTAAGGCTTCTAAAAAACTTTTCATGATTATTTTAATAAAACTTTCTCAAAAAATTTCGTTTTAAAGGTGTTTGTTGTTTTTTTTTGTTCAATTTGCCAAATAAAGTGAATAAATCCGAGCAAGATCCGGGCATTTTTTCATGAAATCTGGGCAACCAAGCCGGTCTGGACTGTTTTCAAATTAAATATTAATATTAAATATCCGGGCAATCTGGTAACCTAAGATTCAGAGTATTATAAAAACCAATTTCGGTCTTGAAAATGGCTACATATAACATTTCACGGTGATCGCTTCAGTCGTTTCTGGTTTATTAGATGAAACTTTTAATTCAATCATTTTATTCTACCAAACTGGTAAACGGTGGATAATTTGCAACACGAGACCCCATAGTGGTCATATCACCTCTATTCACAACTCCTATCTCTACCTCCCCGCGATGCTGGCTGGGATGCGAGTAACCTATGCGGAGATCGGGTACCCAACTTCGGTAGATTCTTTGGTCGCATGCAGACTGAGAAGGTGGCCGCACGCGTCTGTTCCCAGGCGTGCAACAACAACCGAGCGTCTGTTCTCCAGGTCAGGGGCGGCTCAAGCAGCGTCTGTCTCGCAGCGAGCGCCAGCTAAGTCCAAGATGGCAGCCCCATCGAGGGATAGGGACTTTAGGCTAACAACCTACTGCTTCTGATATCTTGTATTGTTACGGAAACTGAGAGAAGAAATAACCGAATTGGAAATTTGGCAACGAATTTTAGCATGAAAACACGGACACGAATTGGAACTTGGAACGTTTTAACCCTTGCCCAGCCAGGTAAGCTGGCTCAACTTGCTAGAGAAGCTAGCCGCCTCAAGCTAGAGATATTGGGACTGAGCGAAGTCCGTTGGCCTAACACTGGAGAACACAAGACACAGTCCGGGCAAGTACTGCTTTACTCTGGCATACGAGGAGAACATGCTACTCGGGAACGAGGAGTTGGTTTCCTGTTAAGCCCGCAGGCCCATGCGGCCCTCATAAGATGGGAACCGATAAACGAAAGAATAATCGTAGCCAGATTCAGAACACGGGTTAGAAACCTTACAATGGTGCAGTGTTATGCGCCAACTGACGTTGCCGATTTGCAGGAGAAAGAGCAGTTTTACAGTCAATTGAACAGCGTGGTTGAGAGAATTCCGAAGGGTGACATTCAAATCCACTTAGGCGACTTCAACGCAAAGATTGGTTCCCATAATCAGGACTTTGAGCGCATCATGGGGCGCCATGGCCTAGGACAGATCAGCGAAAACGGAGAACTGTTTGTAGAATTTTGTGGCAACAACAACATGGTGATCGGTGGATCGCTCTTCCCCCATCGACCAGCACATAAGGTCACTTGGGTATCCCGAGATGGCCGAACAGAAAATCAAATTGACCACATCTGCATCAGCCGAAAATGGAGAAGGAGCCTTCTTGATGTCCGCAACAAACGAAGCGCAGACATTGCATCTGACCATCACCTGGTCCTTGGCGAGATACGACTGAGAGTTGCGCGTGTCCAACGGCGCGAGGAGAAAGTCGGGTGTCGATACGACGTCCGCCGGTTGGAGAATCCAGAGGTGAAAATGGAATACGTTGAACAGCTAGAATCCCGAGCCTCGGAGTTGCCGACAGACGGAACAGTCGAAGAACAGTGGTGTGGAATCAAGAATGCCCAGACGAGCCAGCCGATTTACAAATAACAATGGCCAACAGAACCCGCAGCTCGTAGCGCCAACTGTAAGTCGCATTAATGGCGTCAACTCGAAAGCGTTCCGCTGGCAGAAAGAGAAGCGGTAATCGAAAGCAAGAAATCCAACAAAGCGCCTGTGATCGATAGCATCTCTGCTGAAATGCTCAAAGCCGACCCTGCCTTGTCAGCACAAATGTTGCACCGTCTTTTCGCTGACATCTGGGATATTTACTGCAACATGCACGACTGGATGCAGGGTATCCTCGTAAAGGTCCCGAAAAAAGGAGACCTGACCGAGTGTGGTAATTGGCGAGGCATAACGTTGATCTGTACAACCCTCAAAGTACTCTGCAAAGTGATCCTGAACAGCATCCAGGAGAAAATCGACGCTACATTCCGACGGCAACAAGCTGAATTCCGATACGGACGATCATGTGTGGATCACATCAGAACACTACGAATCATACTGGAACAAATCAACGAGCTCCAGGACTCTCTTCTGCTGGTGTTCGTTGATTTCGAAAAAGCATTCGACCGACTTAACCGTGAAAACATCTGGGCTGCTCTAAGACGACGAGGTGTCCCAGAGAAACTAGTCCATCTCATCGACGCACAGTACGAGGCATTTTCGTGCAAAGTCTAGTACGACGGTGTCTTGTCCGAACCTATCTCGGTAATTGCTGGAGTGAGACAGGGATGTATTTTATCACCGCTGCTTTTTCTCATCGTAATGGATGACATCTTGACTGGATCGATTGACTGTAGACCAAACCGAGGATTGCCGTGGAATGCTTCGACAATGGAGCAACTGAACGACCTTGACCTGGCTGACTATATTGTTTGGCTCGCCCAAAGACAACAAGACATGCAGAGAAAACTCAATGACCTCACCGAAAGCTCCAAGGCAGCAGATCCCAAAATTAATGTTGGAAAGACCAAGTCGATGGAGATCAACACAAGAAATCCTTCCAATTTCATGGTAGCTGTAACAAGTTGAGAAAGTGGAGTGCTTCCAGTATCTTGGTAGCCAGATAATGCCTGATGGTGGTACCAGAAAAGACATTGAAACTAGGATCAGCCCGATTTTCGTTTGCGAGTGTCCGGAACATTTGGCGGTCACGCCAGATCTCTCTACGAACGAAAATCCGAATCATCAACTCAAACGTCAAATCCGTATTGTTGTACGGGTGTGAAACTTGGTGCACATATGCGGTGACGACGCGAAAACTGCTGAACTGAAGTTTTTGTGAATTGCTGCCTGCGGAGTATCATCCTAGCTTTGTGGCAATTGGATCTCGAATGAGGAACTAAATCGACGGTGTCATCAAAGGGCGCTAGAAATAGTGATTCGGGAACGTAAGTGGAGATGGATTGGGCACACGCTGCGCAGAGATGAAAACGAGATTTGCTTGAATGGAATCCAGAGGGCCGCCGAAGTACGAACTGTCGGCGAGCTGGGACCAAGTGAAGACGCTGGCTCCCGATCGTCAACAGTGGAGGAAAGATAAAATACAAATTTATCAATCGTTCGCAGCAAACTAAACTAAACTAACCAAACAAAAGTTAGGAAAATTTAAGTTAAATGAGTAGTGCTAAAAAGTGCTAAAAAAAATCTCAAAACAGGGTGATGGAAAGCAGGCTTGGGATAAGTCATCGTAATGAGGCGTGAAACTGTGACTGTGAAGCCTTTCGGTCCGTCAAACTCAATTGACTGTTCCTCAAACGGGTTCCTCTTCGTTCGCCAGTCACTCGTCCCCCAGTGACAGGTAATCGTAATGGTAGGCATGGTAGCCGAACAACTGGTTGTCAAATAGCGTTCCGTCTCCACCCTCCACCGCTGAGAAACTTTTGGTACCCCTTGCCTACTTTTTCTCAAACTGTTTTCTCCCGTAGCTGTAGTTGCCCTGCCTCAGTCGTGTGAAGCTAAGAGAATTTCTTAGTCAAGCATTCAGCAATCGCATTCCAACGACCAAAGACGAACAAGAAATGCATTTATTATTATTTTTGCTCCTGCCACCAAGCCCGTTTTCAGTTTTTTATTGCTATTGTTTCTCCCTGCCAGCAAGTCGTTCAATTAGTTGTAACTGTCGTCAGCAGCCGATCGAAGTGTGAGGAGCTTTGTCAGTTTTTGCAAGTAAGCTATTATAGTTCATGCTCTGAAAGGAACCTCATTAGAGCTGGTGTCCCTCAGGGCAGTATACTTGGGCCAATTTTATACAATATTTTTACTTCTGGTCTTCCTGGGTTTGGTGGTCTTCCTGATGTACCAGAAGGAAAGGGTAGAAGGCACTTCAGGCAACTTCAGAGCCAAATCGATTCAGTCTTCCATCGCAGATTCGTTCTTTTTACAATTAAGTTAATTTTAAGGATTTGGGATTAAGTTTATACACCTTTTTTTTGCATTCCCTAAAGGGTAGATTGGAAAACTATTGACTACGAAATAAAAGTTCCATTGGGGTGATAAAAGTCCCCAAGGGGTTATCGATTAAATAAAAAAAAAAGAAAGTGTCCCTGCAGGATGAACTACAGTCCCTCCAATGGTGAAAAAAAGTTTATGTTTTGAGGAGGAGGACAGTATAACCGATCACGACATGCTTATACATAGCTTAGAAATATGGTTCGATCAATGAAAGCCACGATTTTATTTTGCATTCTGTAAACTAGTGTAATTTTTGGCAATTTTGTTTGTGTTTTGTGTGAACTGATATTATATAACATAGTCATTACTGTCGGTTTGTCCAGCGTAGTTTTCTTTCGTTCGAGATGTGTTCCTTATTGTTACATGGGGCGTCACAGAATTTTGCCTTCTCCTTCCATAGAAAGTTTGCCAATTTCTTGTTGGTACACGGGGTGTCACAGAATTCTCCTTCCTCGGATCTTCGGTAGTTCGCCAATTATATGCATTTCTGTCGGTTTTTCCAGCGGAGTTTTCTTTCGTTCGAGATTCGATGCTCCGTACAGTTTCCCGTATACTAGAGAGCTCTTCCTTCAACGCCTTGAACTGTTCTTCGGATAATTTGTTAGCCTTTTGCACACTAAGCATAAGCAGTGAAATTAAAGGTTTTTAAAAGCTTGCGTCTTAGATTCAAAAGATGTTAAGACTTACTTCGCATTAAGAGTATCCAACATGGCAGCTAAAAGTTCGTAACCGATGCTTAGTGCTGACACCTGAGAACTTTTTTCTTCCAACAACCATCCGTTTATTCCGATGAGTAGTAATGTTGTGAGCACTATCAGTTTTGCCATGATGATGAAGCCAGTGGGAAATCGAGAACTGATTGTAAACTGGGACAGACTCTCTCTTTTATACGTAATCCGCTTAATAACGTGAATCCCCCAATGATAAGACCAAAAAGCTACCTTTCAGTGCTCTCTGGAATTAGGTAGCCGATTAATCCGTCGTTTTGCAGATTCCACCGTACGATTTAGTGTAAAAATTGAGTCAAAATTAATAATTATGTGATTTCTCTTGTTAAGACTCTATAAAAATAGAATGTGAATTTCTGAATTCTGGGAATTCGGAAATTCTCTAGGGTTAACTATGCGAAGGTCATCGATTCCTATGCGTGATAGCATAAGCATGCGTACTTCCAAACTCTGGCAGAATAATTCTTTTGAACTTGGTTCTTGAATCGCAATTTTTTTTATAATGCCTAGTCCACACTCGGCAACTCGAGCTGCGATTTCGGTTGCTGAGCTTGTTTATGTTTATATTTTGAACTAGACGAAGAGATGCATGTCTCTAGTCTCCCCACAGGTATTAGAGACTTTCAACAACCAAATTGTTTTGAACTTTTTTCTTTTCTTCTTCTCGTTCTAGGTAAGAGGACAAAACAAAAATAAAAACACTGATGACCATTAAAACGAACCGACATTGATTTTGACATTCAATGTAACATCATATAGCTTAATTGGTGGCAGGTAACTTTCTTATTTATTTTTCATTGATATTAGTATATGAGGTTGCCAGAACTGTTTGTGAACGTATCCGGGCCGGAAATTTCCGGCCTTTTTAATTCTTAAATTAAAACTAAACCAAACCCAGGCATTTCATTTCGAAATTTTCGATACAAAAACTGGGCAATTTCCTGGCAAATTTGGTAAAAATCCAGGAATATTAAAAAAAAATTAAGTAAAAAAACATTTTATTATAAAAACACACCAACAGATTACGAATCGCATTTAAGGCTAACAGAAGAACCGATTGTTATTATTTTTAATAAAAAAAGAATCGTTTTTGAATGCAAATATCATTAATTGTTATGGTTGGTTTAAATTTTTTTTAATTTAAAATAGATTCTGCGAAAAAAAAAGTTAAAAACGTGGGCGAAATCTGGACATTTTTCAACGAAATCTGGGCAACCAGACGAGATCAATCTTTTCCCAAATTTTGTATCAATAATGCTAGCAAGCCCGGCTTAAACCGGGAAATCTGGGAAGCTTCAGTATGTTATACAAACTTCACAAAAAATAGTTTTTAGGTTTCGAGGAAACAAAATAGTCTTTGAACGTGGAACATTTTTGCTAGTTCGTTCAAATAACTTTGTACAGATGATAGTAAAAATTATTGAAAAGGTTCAAAAAATCATATATTTATACACTTTTTTGTCTGTATTTCATTCAAAAATTGCAGAAGTAAGTCTTAATAAAACAACTTTAATAAGATTGTATACACTAATCGATTCAATAATTTTCTTTTAAAAAATTTTGTCTTTTTTCAAAATCTTAAACAACATTCTGGCTCTCTTCATGTCATTGTTAATTGGCTTCTTCCTAAACATTAAAATAATATTTATTGGTTTTTTTTAAATTAAGTATCCAATGATAAAAAATATAGATACACCTCAAAAAATAAATTGTCATGTGTTAGAGTCGGTTTCATACTCGTCTGTTTCAAACTATCAACTTGAGTAGAGTATCTTCTGCAGATGACAAACAGCCTTATTGCCATTAGACATGTGTAGGTGGCATAATGTTTTTCCTTTCTCGGTGCTGTCCCAGAAAATTGGACTCACCTTACCAGAAAGCAAACATACACACGATTACGATTACTGCTAATCCGGATTCGGTACCAGACGGAGTCCGGAGAAGAGATCCCTTAGAAAGAGGGATCTAAAGCAGGGGACGCGGGAAGTTAATCTGAGAAATTCTTTTAACAGATTTACTCGGATTTCTCGGAACGACTTCCAATCTTCTAGGAGAGATGCTGAAAAATAAACGGAAAATAGAGTCATGATGATGAACCCGTCAGCTTTTTCTGAAGACGAGAATGTTGAATTGGAACGAGTTGAAAGGAGAGGAAACCAACGGAAATTGCATTGCCCAAGAATCTAATCAACCATGGAACAGGTTTTTACAGGCACAGGTGAAAGATGGTAACATTTCGATTCCAGTTTCCAACATCGATGATGGAATAACATCTGTCCGAAAGAAAATCAAACCGGAAATTTGGAATTCAACACTGAAACCAAAATATGAAGAGACAGATAAATGATAAATCGATCTTATTCCGGTCGAAAGATAAAATTCTGAAAATAGTTACAATCGTAAAAATTGTCAAAATTGTCAAAATTGTCAAAATTGTCAAAATTGTCAAAATTGTCAAAATGGTCAAAATTGTCAAATTTGTCAGAATTGTCAAAATTAATTGTCAAAATTGTTAAAATTGTCAAAATTGTCAAAATTGTCAAAATTGTCAAAATTGTCAAAATTGTCAAAATTGTCAAAATTGTCAAAATTGTCAAAATTGTCAAAATTGTCAAAATTGTCAAAATTGTCAAAATTGTTAAACTTGTTAAAATTGTCAAAACTGTCAAAATTGTCAAAATTGTCAAAATTGTCAAAATTGTCAAAATTGTCAAAATTGTCAAAATTGTCAAAATTGTCAAAATGGTCAAAATTGTCAAAATTGTCAAAATTGTCAAAATCGTCAAAATTGTCAAAATTGTCAAAATTGTCAAAATTGTCAAAATTGTCAAAATTGTCAAAATTGTCAAAATTGTCAAAATTGTCAAAATTGTCAAAATTGTCCAAATTGTCAAAATTGTCAAAATTGTCAAAATTGTCAAAATTGTCAAAATTGTCAAAATTGTCAAAATTGTCAAAATTGTCAAAATTGTCAAAATTGTCAAAATTGTCAAAATTGACAAAATTGTCAAAATTGTCAAAATTGTCAAAATTGTCAAAATTGTCAAAATTGTCAAATTTGTCAAAATTGTCAAAATTGTCAAAATTGTCAAAATTGTCAAAATTGTCAAAATTGTCAAAATTGTCGAAATTGTCAAAATTGTCAAAATTGTCAAAATTGTCAAAATTGTCAAAATTGTCAAAATTGTCGAAACTGTCAAAATTGTCAAAATTGTCAAAATTGTCAAAATTGTCAAAATTGTCAAAATTGTCAAAATTGTCAAAATTGTCAAAATTGTCAAAATTGTCAAAATTGTCAAAATTGTCAAAATTGTCAAAATTGTCAAAATTGTCAAAATTGTCAAAATTGTCAAAATTGTCAAAATTGTCAAAGTTGTCAAAATTGTCAAAATTGTCAAAATTGTCAAAATTTGCAAAATTTGCAAAATTGTCAAAATTGTCAAAATTGTCAAAATTGTCAAAATTGTCAAAATTGTCAAAATTGTCAAAATTGTCAAAATTGTCAAAATTGTCAAAATTGTCAAAATTGTCAAAATTGTCAAAATTGTCAAAATTGTCAAAATTGTCAAAATTGTCAAAATTGTCAAAATTGTCAAAATTGTCAAAATTGTCAAAATTGTCAAAATTGTCAAAATTGTCAAAATTGTCAAAATTGTCAAAATTGTCAAAACTGTCAAAATTGTCAAAATTGTCAAAATTGTCAAAATTGTCAAAATTGTCAAAATTGTCAAAATTGTCAAAATTGTCAAAATTGTCAAAATTGTCAAAATTGTCAAAATTGTCAAAATTGTCAAAATTGTCAAAATTGTCAAAATTGTCAAAATTGTCAAAATTGTCAAAATTGTCAAAATTGTCAAAATTGTCAAAATTGTCAAAATTGTCAAAATTGTCAAAATTGTCAAAATTGTCAAAATTGTCAAAATTGTCAAAATTGTCAAAATTGTCAAAATTGTCAAAATTGTCAAAATTGTCAAAATTGTCAAAATTGTCAAAATTGTCAAAATTGTCAAAATTTGCAAAATTGTCAAAATTGTCAAAATTGTTGAAATTGTCAAAACGGTCGAAATTGTCAAAATTGTCAAAATTGTCAAAATTGGCAAAATTGGCAAAATTGGCAAAATTGGCAAAATTGGCAAAATTGGCAAAATTGGCAAAATTGGCAAAATTGGCAAAATTGTCAAAATTGTCAAAATTGTCAAAATTGTCAAAATTGTCAAAATTGTCAAAATTGTCAAAATTGTCAAAATTGTCAAAATTGTCAAAATTGTCAAAATTGTCAAAATTGTCAAAATTGTCAAAATTGTCAAAATTGTCAAAATTGTCAAAATTGTCAAAATTGTCAAAATTTTCAAAATTGTCAAAATTGTCAAAATTGGCAAAATTGTCAAAATTGTCAAAATTGTCAAAATTATCAAAATTGTCACAATTGTCAAAATTGTTCGAAAATTGTATGAAAATGGTTTGAAAATTGTTTGAAATTGTTTGATAATTGTTTGAAATTTGTTTGAAAATTGTTTGAGAAATGTTTTAAAATTATTTGAAATTTGTTTGAAAATTGTTCGAAAATTGTTTGAAAATTGTTTGGAAATTGTTTGGAAATTGTAAAAAAATTGTTTGAAAATTATTTGAAAATTGTTGAAAATTCTTCGAAAATTGTTTGAAAATTATTTGAAAATTGTCTGATAAAAGATTGAAAATTGATTGAAAATTGTTCGAAAATTATTTGAAAATTGTAAAAAATTGTTTGAAAATTGTTTGAAAATTGTTTGAAAATTGTTTGAAAATTGTGTGAAAATTGTTCGAAAATTGTTTGAAAATTGTTTGAAAATGGTTTAAAAATCTTTTGAAAATTATTTAAAATTGTTTGAATTTTTTTTAAATTGTTTGAAAATTGTTTGAAAATCGTTTGAAAATTTATTGAAAACTGTTTGATAATTGTTTAAAAATTGATTGAAAATTGATAGAAATTTTTTTGAAAATTGTTTGAAAACTGTAAGAAAATTAATTGAAAACAATTTAACAACTGTTTGAAAACTATTTGAAAATTTTTTGAAAATCGTTTGAAATTGATTGAAATTTTTTTGAAAATTATTTGAAAATTGTTTGAAAATTTTTTAAAAATTGTTTGAAAATGGTTTGAAATTTTTTTTAAATTGTTTGAAAATTGTTTGAAATTTTTTTAAAATTTGTTAGAAAATTGTTTGAGAAATGTTTTAAAATTATTTGAAAATTGTTTATAATCGTTCGAAAACAATTTGAAAATTGTTAAAAATTGTTTGAAAATTGGTTGAAAATTGTGTGAAGATTGTTTGAAAATTGTTTGAAAATTATTGAAAATTGTTTGAAATTTTTTTTTAAACGGTTTGAAAATTGTTTGAAAATCGTTTGAAAATTGCTTGAAAACTGTTTGAAAATTGTTGAAAAATTGATTGAAAATTGATTGAAAATTATTGGAAAATTGTTAAAAATTGTTTGAAAATTGTTTGAAAATTGTTTGAAAATTGTTTTAAAACTGTTTAAAAATTGATTGGAAATTATTGGAAAATTGTTAAAAATTGATTGAAAATTGTTTGAAAATTGTTTGAAAATTTTGTGAAAATTGTTTGAAAATTGTGTGAAAATTTTTTTGACAATTGTGTGAAAATTGTTTGAAAATTGTTTGAAAATTGTTTGAAAATTGTGTAAAAATTGTTTGAATATTATGTGAAAATTTGTTTGACAATTGTTTGAAAGTTGTGTGGAATTTGTTTGACAAATTTTTGAAAATTCTCTATCACTTGTTGACAATTGTTTAAAAATGGTTTGAAAGTTTTTTGACAATTGTTTGACAATTGTTTGACAATTGTTAGGAAATTATTTGAAAGTTGTTTGAAAATTGCATGAAAATTGATTGAAAATAGTTTGAAAATAGTTTGACAATTGTTTGAAAATTGTTTGAAAATGTTTGAAAATTGTTTGAAAATTGTTTGAAAATTGTTTGAAAATCGTTTAAAATCAAAATGTAAAAAAATTGAATGTGAATTGTTTGAAAATTGTACGAAAATTGTTTGAAATTTTTTATAAAATTGAACGAAAATTGTTTGAAAAATGTTTTAAAATTGATTAAAAATTGATTTAAAATTGTTTGTAAATTGTTTGAAAATTGTTTGAATATTGTTTAAAATTATCAAATTTTTTTATCGATTTATGAAAATTGTTTGAAGATTGGTTGAAAAGTTTTACAAAATTGTTTGAAAATTGTGTGAAATTTTTGTTTGAAAATTGTTTAAAAATTGTTTAAAAATTGTTTGAAAATTGTTTGAAAATTGTTTGAAAATCGTTTAAAATTGATTGTAAATTGTTTGAAAATTATTAGAAAATTATTTGAAAATATTTTGAAAATGGTTTGAAAATTGTTTGAAAATTGTTTGATAATTATTTGAAAATTGTTTGATAATTGTTTGAGAAATGTTTATAAATTATTTGAAAATAGTTAAAAATTGTTTGAAAATTGTAAGAAAATTGTTCGATTTTTTTTAAATTGTTCGAAAATTGTTAAAAATTTGTTCGAAAATTGCTTGATTGTTGTTAAAAAAATGTTTGATAATTGTTTGAAAATTTTAAACCAATTGTTTGAAAATATTTTGAAAATAGTTTGACAATTGTTGAAAAATTGTTTAAAAATTATTTGAAAAATGTTTGAAAATTGTTTGAAAATTGTATGCCAATTGTTTGAAAATTGTTTGAAAAAAGTTTGATCACTGTTTTAAAATTGTTTGAAAATTGTTTGAAAATTGTTTGAAAATTGTTTGAAAATTAAAAGAAAATTGCTTGAAAATTGTTTTAAAATTGTTTGAAAATAGTACGCCAACTGTTTGAAAATAGTTTGAAAATAGTTTGAAAATTGTTTGAAAATTGTTTGGAAGTTGTTTGGAAATTGGTTGACAATTGTTTGAAAATTTTTTGAAAAATGTTTAAAAATTGTTTGAAAATTGTTAAAAATGAAATTTGAAATTTGAAATTTTTTTGAAAATGGTTTGAAAATTGTACAAAAATTGTTTGAAAATTGATTGAAAATTATTTGAAAATAGTTTGAAAATTGTTTGAAAATTGTTTAAAATGTTTTGAAAGTTGTTTGAAAATTGTTTAAAAATTGTTTGAAAATTGTTTGAAAATTGTTTAGAAATTGTTTGAATTTTGTTCGAAAATTGTTTGAAAATTGTTTAAAATAGTTTGAAAATAGTTTGAAAATTGTTTGAAAATTGTTTGAAAATTGTTTGAAAATTGTTTGAAAATTGTTTGAAAAATTTTGTGCAAATTGTTTAAAAATTGTTTGAAAATTATTTGAAATTTGTTTGAAAATGTTTGAAAATTCTTTGAAAATTGTGTGAAAATTGTTTGAAATTTTTGTGACAATTGTTTGCCAATTGTTCGAAAATTGTGTAAACATTGTTTGACAATTGTTTGAAAATTCTTTGACAATTTTTTGAAAATTGTATAAAATTATTTTGAAAGTTGTTTGAAAATTGTTTGAAAATTGTTTGAAAATTGTTTGAAAATTGTTTGAAAATTGTTTGAAAATTGTTTTAGAATTGTTTAAAAATTGTTTGAAAATTGGTTTAAAATGGTTGGAAAACTTTTTTAAGGATGTTTCCAAATTGTTTTAGATTTCCTTTGAACTTTTTTAAAATTGTTTTAAATTCGATTGATTTTTAAACATCTTAAATTACAATTTGACACAATTCATGCTGATTTTAATAATAATTCAAAATTAAACACAGCTTATGGACTAGAGATTTTAAATCATTTCCATCCTCCAGCAAATCCTTTGTTGGAAACCTTCGACAAAATTTGCATTATTTATAAAAGTTGCCCAGAAATCCTGCATCAGCATCCAGCATCTAGCTAGCAACATCCGGAAGGACCAATGTGTTAGTTGGAATTTACGATTTATTTATGCTGATGGAATGCATAGAAAGAAAAATGGAACGGGTAGCTCCCAATTTTCACCCACCATCATCACCATAGGATGTGGGAAAATGCATGGCCCGGTTGTTGTATCCATTTTCCACACTTTTCTACACATTCCCCAGCAGATGTGTATGCTTATTTATGTGCTTTCCCTCCCGCCCAATCGAAGCAGAGTCTTCGGACAAACACTTCCGGGAGCAAGAAATAAATAAAATAGGAAGGACTTCGAGGGAAGAATCGATCTTTCCCCTTGGTTGAGTTTGTTGAAAAAAAAAACTGAGGGGGTTATGGGAAGGGGAAAACGAGAATTAAACCATTGGAAAATTGACGTTATTTATGGCAAACCGATTCAGCCAGATTTTCTATACGGTTTCAGCACTCTCTCTCTTGTGGTGGTACTTCTTCCGAGTTTTTCAGCTTTGGATGAATGAAACAAGTTGAAAGGAAAAAAAAACTTTCAGAAAGACCGCCAGACAGACTGACTCTTGAGTTCCGAAAGAAACTTGGTTGATAGTGATGTTGTCAAAGTAATTGGAAAGAGATTAACTCGCACTGAAACATTCCAGATTAAGTTGCTTCTTTCACTTCAATCAATGGGACTTTCAATTCGAAATTGTAGTTTGATTCCAATTATTTCTATTGCTGATCCAGTTTACGGTAACTCCCAGCTGCATCATTTCTACATTCGTACAGTGAGCCATTGAGTAACATTTTACTCCCCTAATAAAACCGACAACACCTCATAAAGTCTGCTCGGTCATTAGCTTTCCCATTTTGCTCGAACGGCTCAGCTCTCATAATCGTCTCTTTACTCAGGATGCATTCCAAAAGTTTTTCGTGCCAAATGCAATGTGCAGTGCATTGATGAGAATGAACAAATGAGGAACACAACAACAAAAAAACACTTCCCCTAAATCCGAAAGCATTTCCCCAAAAAAGAGAAGAGAAAAAACTGCAAACCAAAAGCCCGAGATGATCATTTTAGTCTTACCATCTAGCCCAAATCACCCACCCACAACCATCAACTTGTGGCACATTGTACACATGTGTAAGTGGCGAAATTGCAATGAAATGCTGAATGGAATGAAACCAACAACGAACGCCGCACCTCTACCCATTAACCGAACAAATCAACCAACCGAATGATTAACAGCCCTGAACAGCAGCTCTTCATTTTAGCATCCAAGCACTAGCAAAAGCTGTTGGGATTAATGAAATGGGCAAACTGCTGGGCAAGTAGACTAGCAAATTTTGGAAGCATTCTTTTGCTCTTCGTGTATTGTTGTCCAAATGCATGCAAATTAATTTGATTTTTTATTCAAATTTGATTTAAAATTAATAAATTATTCCTGAAAACAGGTGGATAAATAAAATGAAGATTTAAAAAAACCGTATTTTATTTTAAAAAAAAAATAAAAAGCTAAAAAAAATTTACAACGATCAATCAAAGTTAAATTTGGCATCATTGTTGATTGGGTATGTAATATATCGGTTCAGATCATGATCAAAAATTAAAAACAACGAATTTTTTAATTTTTTTTCTAGTTTTTATCTTAAAAAATACTCAGTGTGCTTAAAAAATGAAGATAAAATATGTCTTCAATGACTTTCATAAAATAAATAGAATGTAGATGAAGGTGAACACAATCATTTTAAAACGAGTAGCACAGTTTAACTAGCTTGAAGAATATTTTTAGTCTTATCAAAGTAACAATTCTTAAATGTTGAAAAATGAATTTTGAAATTTTAAATTTTCAATTCGGTTCTGTACATTTATATCGACCATTGTTGAATAGGTGCAGCAAGATGTTTGTGAGGGATTGAGCCTCATATTTTTTTTATTGAATATCAAAACTTGTAGAAATAAGAGTTTTTTAAATAACATTTTTTTCCAAAAAAAAAACATTAATTCATTGGTTTTTCACCATGTATGTGTGTTTTTAAATTTCTCATACAAACATTAAAAACCACCAATGTGGGTTATAAGGGGTAGTATCATTTTTAACTAAAACAATTACTCAAAAGTAAAATATGCATTGCCTTTGGATTTTTTTTCATTAACTCTTTAAAAAAATTGAGGAAAACTTTCAAAATTAGGGAATTACGATTTCATTTTTCAGATTAAAGATTTCAAATTCAGATTTCAATTTATGATACATGACTAAAACTCAGATTCAGATTTCAGATATCAGATTCAGATTTCGGATTCAGATTTCAGACTCAGATTTCAGATTCAGATTTCAGATTCAGATTTCAGATTCAGATTTCAGATTCAGATTTCAGATTCAGATTTCAGATTCAGATTTCAGATTCAGATTTCAGATTCAGATTTCAGATTCAGATTTCAGATTCAGATTTCAGATTCAGATTTCAGATTCAGATTTCAGATTCAGATTTCAGATTCAGATTTCAGATTCAGATTTCAGATTCAGATTTCAGATTCAGATTTCAGATTCAGATTTCAGATTCAGATTTCAGATTCAGATTTCAGATTCAGATTTCAGATTCAGATTTCAGATTCAGATTTCAGATTCAGATTTCAGATTCAGATTTCAGATTCAGATTTCAGATTCAGATTTCAGATTCAGATTTCAGATTCAGATTTCAGATTCAGATTTCAGATTCAGATTTCAGATTCAGATTTCAGATTCAGATTTCAGATTCAGATTTCAGATTCAGATTTCAGATTCAGATTTCAGATTCAGATTTCAGATTCAGATTTCAGATTCAGATTTCAGATTCAGATTTCAGATTCAGATTTCAGATTCAGATTTCAGATTCAGATTTCAGATTCAGATTTCAGATTCAGATTTCAGATTCAGATTCAGATTTCAGATTTTTTTTTTTTTTTTTTTTTTTTTTTTTTTTTTTTTTTTTTTTTTTTTTTTTTTTTTTTTTTTTTTTTTTTTTATTATTAAAGATAAAAGATAACTTACATCTAAAATTACAAAGTTGGTTTTCTCTTTTCTATCTAAATTTTCTTTTTTCTAGTTTTCTAAATTCTATTTTCTTCCTGTCTAATTTCGAAAATCGTTTTACATTTCTACTCCACATTTAATCTATTGCCAAACTGCTTATCAAAAATTTTTCGATTTTCCCATCGCAAATCACGTAGCTCTTTTTTGAAAATAAATAAGTTTGCATTTGGATAATGCTGTAGGCAATGCGAAATCCCACGAATACACCACCATAAAGTTGCTTTATCATCTTTACTTTTATCGTCGATCTCAAATGACAGAACATCCTCCAAATTGTTGATCCTTTTTTTACATTTTTTCAATACTACTATTCTTATCCAATCGACTACTTCTTTAGCATTTTTACACTCAGATATTCTGTGGTGGTTACTGTCAGCACTCGAGCAGAGGTCACAGTTACTATCATTTAAACGGCCTATGTTATACGCAAATAGTTTTTCTTTATTTGGAATTATATTATTTGTAAAAGCAAATATACTAGATCTATCCGAGAACGAAATAAACGGCTTGTTGAAATTTTTCCATACTATGTCCCACTTAATAGATGGGAAATCCTGTTTTACTTGAGGGACAATTTGTTTTTCATTTATAAAATGATTATATATCAAAGCACAACTATTTAACTCAGATTTCGTTTTCAAATCACTTGCAGCTGCTAACCAATCTCTGAAGTAGTAAGTCAAATTTTGTGGTTTAGAATAATTCAGAATGTACATTTCGTCACTTTTGTTGTCTATTAATATTGTTTTAGCAAATAAGGATTTCATTTTTGAATCAGGATCTACTAAATTTAATCCGCCGTCAGTACATTTTAGATATAACTGTTCTCGTTTTACTTTGAAAATATATCCAGACCATAGAAATTTACCGACCGCTGCTTTTATCTCAGCTGTATGCTTGTTTGATGCAGGAAAGACTTGGGATAGGTACCACAACTTAGATAGAACGAATGCATTCAAAATCCAGCTCTTTTGGAAAATATTGAGATTTCGTGTTCCGTGAGTATGCAAGAAATAGTTAATGCTTCTTATTACTCGATCATAATTAATTGTTGTTATATTGGTAATTTTGCTGTTGAATTCTACGCCAAGAATCTTAACAGAATCTACCTCTTTAATGAGTTGGGGACCTAATCTACAGTTATTCAGTCTTATATAGGGTTAGTTGCCCTACTTTGGACCCTTTAAGCGGTGGTTTTTAAATAATCACGCTTTTCTCATAAACAAACGGGAGCTTTCTATCTTTAAAGAAATTTATTTATAGTTCATTATCTTATCTACAAGTTTCAATGAGAATTTTCAACATAGGTATCGCCTTTATTGAAAGATTTCCATATATTTTGATGATCCAAATTTCCATCTTTGAACCTACTGTTCCTATTTTGGTACTGTACTGGTACCTTCAATTGGACCTATATCTAAAATTCTCATGAAATATATGATTTATCGAAAATAAATTAACAAATTCATTAAAAGTGTAATCTTTAATTAAATATTACCATAAAAAATATTACAGCTTTTTAACGACTAAAAAACCTACATTTCTGTCATGAATATTTTAAACACTTACTCCCCGTCAGCTCTATCAGCAGAAAAATAGCTAAAATTTTTATATATCTACTAACTTATAGTTTATTTGCGTAAAGCTTGCAAAAAATGTAAGATATGTTCAATATTGGTTCTGAATTATGCCCCAATTAAAAATTCGCACTTTTGTTGATTAGTTTGGTATTCACACAAAGTTTTTGTAATGTTAGGTCTAAAAATGGAACATCAAAGTCAAAGTCTCCTATATTTGGACCCTTTACAAATTTTCCGGGTTTTCCATTGATTTTCATTTATTTTGGGAAAAATAGGTTATCTGGTTCATATTCTCCATAGTGAAAGTAATAACCCTTTAAATATTGGCTTGGACACTGAAAAAACCTGATTTTTCCTTATTTCATCTCATTTCTCAAAACGCACCCCACTAATTGAGCTGTCTAATTTACCACTGAACAGAAGGCACATTTTTAAAAACGTTGAAAATTTTATGAGAAAGACTTTTTAAGGCAAAAAGCGGCATGGAAGGATTCAGGAAGAATAAGAGTTCATTTTGCACATAGCAGCATCTTTATCCTTTGCAAGCAAAATGAACTATTTACAATTTTCGGCATTTTAGGACTAAAGTAGGCTCTAGGACCAAAGTAGGAGCACTCACCCTAACTAGATTTATTGACGTTCATTTTTATCCCTCCAAATGATTCAAAACAATTTAGACTTTGCATAAGTTGGCTAAATTCTGCATCGTTCCTAATGAATATATTAATATCATCGGCATACGCGATGGTATTTATGAACTTGTTATAAATAAGTACTCCAGGAATTTTGTTTGAAATCCGCCTCAACAGTGGTTCTATATATAAAGTAAACAGTATCATGCTTAGAGGACATCCTTGTCTTACAGACCTTTTTATCATTATCTCATCAGTAAAAAATCCATTGAAAAGTATTCGCGATTTGGCTGAACTGTAAAGATTTTTTATGCATCGTATTAATGAATCTGGAAAGTTGAATTTTTGTAAGATTTCCCATAAATATGAATGGTTCAAGTTGTCGAAAGCCTTTTGCAAATCTACACTTACTAAAGCACCCTTGAATTTAGCGGTTTCATTTGCCTTCATGATGATTCTCCTCAGATCTAACAAATTTTTCGTGCATGATTTATTGGGCCTACACGCAGATTGCTCTGGACCTAAAATATCGTCTAAAAAATTCTTGATTCTGTTTGCCAAAATTTTTGTAAATAACTTTTAGTCACAGTTCAGTAGACTTATCGGACGAACATTGTCTAACTCATATTTTGATCCTTTTTTGGGAATCAAAGTAATTATTCCTGAATTAAAGACAGAGGGTGGCTCGACATTACCGGACAAATAATCATTGTAGATTTTGACTAACTCTTCTTTAAGAATATCAAAATGCTTCGTGTAGAATTCATAAGAAAGTCCATCTGGACCTGGAGTTTTTTTCTTAGAACATTGTTTTAAGGTATCTTGAATTTCTTCTGCAGTTATGTTTCTGATTAATTCCCCTTTCTGCTCGTCTGTTAATTGTTTGGTGATTTCATTCAAAGGATTTTGTTCTGAATGCCTATTATTTAATGTATGTTCTTCAAACTGAGTTGCGAAGTGCTCATAGATTTTTCTTTTTAAATTTGAAGTTTCATGAATTATTACACCGTTTTCTTTTAATTTTAAATTTCCTGTTTTAACATATCTTTGTATTGCAGATGAAACTTGAAAAATAGTGATTGTTTCTTTTTGGATTCGACTAAAGTCATCTAGCTTGTTGCAAAAATATTCTAACCTTTTGGATTCTAATTCCATTAGTCGAACTTTAACTAAATCCATATCTTTTTTAACATCTTCTCCGTGGTTTTTTCTCAGTTGCAGGTTGTTCAATATCCCATAAAAATAACTCTTCTCCTGTATAGATGCTTGATTTTGTTTCCAATTTTCTGTTTTGTACAAATATCTCGTTTTTGGTTTAACTACGTTGTTCCACCATTCACTACGATTTCTGCAATATAAAGATCTAGATTTCCAGCTGAAGTAATCACGTTCAAAACTTTCGTTAACTTGATTGTTTTCGACAATTTGCCTATTTAGTTTCCAATATCCTCTACCATTTAACGGCAGTAAATTAGCATCATGTCTTGTTTTTAACACCACTGCGCAATGATCTGAAAACGGAACTGATATTGTTTCAGCATCAATGACTACCTTAAAAAATTCTGACTGTACGTAAAATCGATCAAGTCTTGAGCTGGAGTTTAGTCTTGTGAATGTAAAGTGATTTTTTTTCAAAGCAAGAAGAACATCAATCAAATCGAAACTTTCAACAAGCCGCTTTAAACCATTTGAAAAATTTTTTTGGCCACTCGTTGTGTCTGTTGGATTGAGAACACAATTGAAATCCCCGCCTATAACATTTTGAACCACCCCCGATTTAGCAAAATGTACAGCTAAGTTGGTCA
The DNA here is from genome assembly GCF_029784155.1 of Uranotaenia lowii. NCBI lineage: Eukaryota > Metazoa > Arthropoda > Insecta > Diptera > Culicidae > Uranotaenia > Uranotaenia lowii. The sequence continues at coordinate 25,717,778 of NC_073691.1, read as the reverse complement.
AAAAAAGATCTTCTCTTTCTTTCTTTTTGTTATTTCCGGAAAATGCATATATGTTAATATAGTTGATACCATCAACAATAATTGAAACAATCCTGCCATTTGGATCCAATATGAGGTTGGAGTATTCGAAGCATTTCCGCAACAAGATTCCCGTACCCATCCCCTGCGAATTGATATTAAAAACAGCGATATGCGATGGAATGAATGAAAAATTTTCGTAACTAAGCTCCTGAAGAAAAACTAAATCCAAGTCTTGGTTCCAAATAAAATCTCGAAGTAAATTTTGGTGGACAGCAGTTCTGGCACTATTTAAGTTGATTGTGGCAATTTTAAAAACAAAATTCATTATGAAGCAAAAAACAAAATAAGAACTTTACAAAAGAATTGGAATGACTGAATAAGCTAACAATTTAAACAAACTATACTTTTAATTTAAATAAAACTAAATCTTTACTAAAACGAGCTAACCTATCTAGATTAATTGAAAAAAAAAAACTAAACTACTGACTTGAAAAACGAATACCCTCCCCCCCCGAAGATTTATTACTCGCAGACACTTTTCGTTGCTTCGACCTACCTCTCGTCATCATACTCTGGGCGATGGAAATACTTGCCGTCGGGATGCTGTCACCGCTTCCACACGCTTTGGAAACCGATTCGGATGATGTTTCGGATTCGATTCCTCCTTCGATCTCCCTTGTCACTCGACCACGCTTCGTTCTTTTTGCTGCTACCGTCGTGAAACCCTCTTCGTCATCAGCATCATTCGCCGTCGTGATATCTCCATCGCAAAATTCCACGTCTTCGGATCGCTTGTGTTCGTCAGGTTTTTTGATGATTGAATCCGACTCATCGATGTGCGACACAAGATCATCTCGTGCCACGACCTCTTCTTCGTTGTTTTTTTCCGTCAAATTTCCAGCGTCGATTTCACTCGATTCTCCTCGCACCGATTCGTCAGTTCTGCCAGCTTGTGGTAAGATTCCAGTTTTTTTCAGAGGAGTAGTGCCCAAAACCGTCATACCCCCCTCATCCTTCTTCTGTTTGGCTCCGGAATTTGGAAGCCAACGACTTGAGCCAGCCGCGACTTCGCTATAACTTGCATGAGCGTTCTGATGTTGGTTAAGACGATCACTCACTCTAACACGTTTCGGGCAGTTCACTTTTTTATGGTCTGTACTGCCACAAACGAAACACTTGTGCAGAAGCCCATCATAGTACACACGGGCTTGGAAATTCCTTACATGTATAGCCGAGGGAATTTCTTGCTGGATTTCCATGTGCACACCTCTCACCGATGTCCATATCGGAAATCCGGTGTCCGCTCCGTATCGTTCCCGAACCATCCTCTGGATGATGCCAAACTTCGACAAAACCTCGGAAATCTCCCCGTCTTCAATCTCAGGAGGCAGATTAAAGATTCTGACGTACTTGAAGATACTTGAAGCAGCCGAAAACGTCACGGTCGTTGATAAGTTCTTATCATACGAGAACTCCATAGATGAGGGCAAGCGCAAAAGAGCTTCCTTCATCTGGTCTTCCGTCTTAAATTTCACGTACACGCAATGTTCCTTAGGTTCCTTATACATCGCCAGCAAATTCTCAGAAGAAAGTCTCATCTTCAATTTCATAAATTGGAAAATTCCCAATTCCGATGGTTCCTGTTTACCGGGTCCGAAATAAATACGAAGCGAGTTAGCTCGTGCTTCCTCCATCTTATATGATAACAAACTTTTTCCGATTAATTTAGGATGGCCACTGCTCTAAACCGAACAATGGCTAAGCTCTTCTTAAACAGTAGCTTCAGCTACACACGCGATGAAAATAGCCGCTCTATTGTAAGAAGTCGACTGCTCTACTCGGCGTCTCAAAGCGAACTGATTCAGATTTCAGATTCAGATTTCAGATTCAGATTTCAGATTCAGATTTCAGATTCAGATTTCAGATTCAGATTTCAGATTCAGATTTCAGATTCAGATTTCAGATTCAGATTCAGATTTCAGATTAAGATTTCAGATTCGGATATTAAATTCAGATTTCAAATTCAAATTCAGATTGATTGTTGATTGTTAATATATCTCTTATGATGGTTTACGTTATCAACCTCTTAGCATCGATTTTCAACAAGCAAAAATTCACTCAAAACATTTCATTCACTTCATTCGAAAATGAATGCTGATAAAATTATCCAACACCTATTCCTAACGCTAGTGCATCATGTGTAGAATTCAAAACAGTTTCATTTTCCAATTTGATTCAAACTCAAACGAAACACACACATATTTCATTGTGGGTTTGCTACTGAAAAAGGGGAA